>NW_025423293.1:220448-377069 GCF_020497125.1 Mauremys mutica
TTCCCTTGGAGCAGCAGTGACACCTCGTGGTCATTCAGGGTAATGCACAGAAGGTGTTTCCCTTGGTACAGCAGTGACACCCAGTGGCCAGGTGGCGTAATGCACAGCGTGTGTCTGTCTTCTAGAAGCAGTGACTCCCACGGACCAGTCACGGTAAGGCACAGAGTGTGTTTCCCACCAATCTGGGTAATGCAAAGAGCATATTTCCCATGGAGCACCAGTGACACCCGGTGACCACCAGGGGTGGCATCAGACTCTTCTCGTTTGGTGGGGGACTGAGGTGGGCTAGACAAAAAAAATTGGAGGGGCTGTGCCCCCCATCACCTGGCCCCACCCTTCACAGGGGCCATGCCTCCCATGCCTCTGCTCCTTCTCACTTAAAGGCCAGGCTCATCTCCTCTCCCCCCGGCCAGGGGTTAGAGCAATACAACCTTTATTAAAATAAAATAGTAAATAGGGTTTGCTGTCCAAATTTTAGTATTAAATCCAAAGTTCTTAAAGATCCCATCAATAACCAAAGCCAAAATAAAAAATTGAAACCAAAAACAATGTTTAATTTAAATCCCAAACACTAACAAAAACTTTGTTTTTAATAATAAAAACTAACAAATACCATAAATTAATAATTTCAACATTTTATCAAAAAGGTGTGCTACAGCAGGATGATAAAATAACATAAAATAAATAAGCCTGACCACTAAAACCTCCTATAAAGGAATTGAATCCTTGAATACTGGCCAAATCTGTATAAAATATGCAGAACAATGTCAAAACTGGTGTTGTAGGTCAGCCATTCGAATCCAGCAAATGTCAATTAAATCTCCATTCCAACTTAAAAAAACAAAACAACCCAATAAACCAAAACAGTCACAGCCTGAAACAAACCTACACAGAAGCAAAATTAAACCTGTGCCAACATTGGAACAAATGATGTAAATTTCTAATTCTAACTTCTTGTTTCTCCCAGGAGGAAAGTGTTTTGCACCCCAGTAACCAGGCTGTCACTGCAGCTTTCCTTTCACTAAATAAGATTTTTAACCAAATATAAATTGCCCTCAGATTTCTCTATGAGAAACTGAAATTGTATCTTTGTACTAATATCCCAAGTGTGCAAGTCTATCCCCTCAGAGCAGCCCCACCCTGAGCCCAGGGGAGACTCCCAACTGGTTTGTGCATTTGTAACCCTGGGGCCTGAAGCTGATGAAAGAAAGGGAAGTGAGCCATCTTGGAGCTTTCCGAAACCACCTGCTGGGAGCAGAGGGAATTGCCTGAGCGACGTCCTGGCTAATTTTCACCTTGTTCTCTGCCAGCAGGCTCAAGAGTGACTTGACCATGGCAGCACCCTATATACATTTTGGAGCCATTGGGGTGAAATGTGAGTACTTTTGGGGTTGGGACCCACATGAGAAGGGATGTGGACAAACTGGAGAAAGTCCAGCAGAGGGCAATAAAAATGATTAGGGGGCTGGGGCACATGACTTAAGAGGACCTACAGGCCATATCCTGTATGTTAAGCTAAGGCAAAGTGAGCATATCTATATTGTGACCTTTTACTCAGAAAGGAAAATTGACCTTTATCTTGTTACTCAAATAGAGAAGTACCCACGCCTGTCTAAGACCTTTACCTAGACCAATCGACAATGGAGAATGACATAAGGGGTTTTTCAGTGTTGTACCCACAGAATTAACAGGTACACCACAAGGGAACTTATATGCATATGTACATGTCATCAACACGCACAAACATACTAGCCTATGAAGTAAGCGTACCCTAATGTTTTGTTGGTAAGGAATGAAATTTGGGCATAGGAGGAAGGATTTCCGGTGCTTGTGCCCTATAAAAGAGGTAACCCACCTCGCTCGAGCACATCGCTCTATCATTCTGACTTACTTCCTCCACTCTCTCTCTATCTACTATCAGTAGGCTATACTTGTTCTTAAACTTTAAGTTTCAAGGGAACTAGGCTAAGCTTGGTTTCCCTAAGTTTTTATTCTTTGTTTATTAGGTTTTGATTTTAAGTTTAACATAGTCAAGTGAACCCTAAGTAAGACTAGCTTTTTCTAAACACTGCATCTTTCACTCAAGAATTGAGAAACCTGAACTGCAAAGCTGGTCTTGTGTCTCTTACCACCAGGTTATCAAGGAAGGGTGTGAGTACATTAACCAAAACTTTGTTGCATATAATGCCATATGTATCTTTTGAATAGCAGTAATGCAACTGTAACTTTATAACTCAATTAAATTAAATAAAATCTAAGCTAATAAATTAAATTTTCATCATATTTTCCAAATTAATATTATTAGTACACCCTAAATCAGACTGCATGGGACAGAGAGTTGGAGTGCAGGGGGATGAGAGCACTGGCTAGGGGGTGCAGGCTTTGGGGTGGGGTTGGAATGAGAGGTTCAGGGTGCAGTAGAGGGCTCAACGTTAGGGCAGAGAATTGGGCTGTGAGGGCTCTGGAACAAGGCCAGGAAAAAGAGAATTGAGGCGGGGTTCCCTGCTGCGGGGTTCCCTGCTGCAGCTCCGCAGACTGGAGCCTGCTCCTCCTGTGCAGGGCCAGCTCCAGCTTCTCTGCCGCCCCAAGCAGGAGGGGGGAAAGGACAAGCTGTGGCTCTTCGGCGGCAGCTCAACCACACTGCTGCTTCCGCGGCAGTTCGGCGGCGAGTCCTCCCCCCCTTCCTCTTTGGCAGCAATTCAGCGGCAGCTCAAAGACTAAGACAGGGAATGAGGGACCCGCCGCTGAATTTCCGCCCAAGACCCAGACGTGCTGCCCCGATACCGGACGGGCCGCCCCTTTGAACTGGCCGCTCCAAGCACCTGCTTGCTACACTGGTGCCTGGAGCCAGCCCTGCTCCCGTGACAAGCAGGGGCTGGTGCAGAGCGTGGCAGGGCAGGGAGATGACATCTCCCCTAAGGGCGGGGCCTTTTCACAGCAAGGGCAGCACCTCCCCGCAGGAGCACAGACCCCACCTACTCCTCCTGCTTTCTCCTGACACCAGCACCACCCTTCCCAGCACCGCCTCATGGCAGCATCTGCTTCCGGACTCGCACCAGAAACGGGATGTCTGGGCCGGGCCTGGCAGCGGCTGTCAGGAAATGGAAGCAGGAGACACGACCACTCCCATGGTGCTGTGGGGCCCGTCCTGGCTGGTGGGAGATGGAGGCAGTGGACACTACCACTCCCATGGTGCCGTAGGGTTTTCAGGTGGGGTGCCCCCCCAGGGTTGGGCTCCAGGGGAGGTTTGGCAGCTTAAAGGACTGGGGTGGGGGGGTTGCTTGGAAGAGGTTTGAGGACCAACAGCGAAGGGGAAGTTGGACACTGGCCAGAATACCAGGGAGACAAGGCAGGTGAGGTGATACCAGTTACTGGACCAGCTTTGGAGCCACACAGGGTCTTCTTCATGCAGGGGAAAGGTGCTCAGAGCATCACAGTTCAATAGAAGGTGGAACGCTCTGCCCCGAACACCAGACATTCCCCTACTTCCTGGAATGGGGGGGGGCCTGTCCCCATTGTCCTGTAAACAGCCCCACCATGTAACCCAGTGGTGGCTGCATCTTAGCACCAAGACACCAGTGGTCACTGCTCCAGAGGAGATGGTACATACAGGCCACTGCCCTCCGTGGCCCCCAGATGTCACAGACTGTGCACTGTCTTAGCTGGCCCCACACGTTACTGCCCCAAGAGGTGAGGTACACACAGGCTACTACTCAAACTGGGCACCTGGGGTCACTGCAGCAATGGTTGGGGGGGATACATGCAGGGCACTGCTGCACATGGCCACCAGGGGGCACTGCTGCAATGGTGGTGGGGGCGGGGATGATAAACAGGCCACTGCCTGAAGTGGCCACTACCACAATGGTGGGGGCAGAGGGGGAGGGAGATACCAATAGGGCACTGCCACACCAGGGCACCACGGGGAGGTCACTGCTCCAATTAGAGATACACATCGGGTAGTGCCCCAACTGGGGGCCCTACCCCAGAGAGAGAGGGGGTGAGGGAGAGAAGAGGAAATCAAAGGCCACTGCCTCACTTAGCCACCAGGGGTCACTACCTAAATAGGGGGGACACACACACAGGGCACTGCCCCACCTGACCAGCAGGGGTCACTGCCCCAATTGGGGGATATACAGAGGGTATTGCCCCACGGGGATGCCAGGGATCAGTGCCTGCCATACCTGGTACAGGGGTAGAGGGGATAGGGTGACCAGATGTCCCGATTTTATAGGGACAGTCCCGATATTCGGGGCTTTTTCTTATATAGGTGCCTATTACCCTCCACCCCATCCCGATTCTCCACACTTTCTATCTGGTCACCCTGCAGGGGGGAGGGAGGGGGCTACAAACAGGGTACTGCCATACTTGGCCACCAGTGCACATCCCTAGTGGGGGAGTGACACACACCAGGAGCAGGGCTCACTGCCACAGAGGGGTTGTAAGATACCCAGGGCACTGCCTGATACGGCCACCCAGCCACCTTGGGGGAGGTGAAGAACACACCTCAGGCACTGACTCCTCTGGCTACCAGTGCTCACTGGCCCAATGCAGGGGTTGGGGGGAGTAAATACACACAGGGGAATGCCCCACCTGGGCAACACGAGTCACCGAGATGAGAGTGGGATACGCAGAGGGCGCTGCCCCAATGGCTGATATACATACAGGGCCCTGCCTCACCTACCCACAGTGCTCACAGGCGCAATGGCAGTGGCGGGGTCACATAGGCAACTGCCCTCAGTGGCCACCAAGGGTCGCTGCAGCAATGCAAGGGGGGGATACAAGCCAGGCATTGCTGCCCCTCGCCACCAGGAGTCACTGCTCCTACAAGAAGGCACCTACAGGACACTCCCGTGCCTGGCCAGCAGGGGTCACTATCACTGGGGAGGGGCTATGGGGAAGCAGAGAAAGAGCAACTAACTGCAGTAGGGAAAATCGTCATCTACCGGGGAGAAAGAACGGACTCCGCTAGGACATCGCACCAACTCCGGCCAGGCTGGAGACCAGCAATTCGGGGCTGGAGCAGCTCCCGCTAGAGGCTGGGCGGAGGCAGGTGACCTCGGTCTCTGTGCTGAGCAGGCTGCTTTGGCAGCGAGGAGGGACAGGGAACCCCCCGGCCAGGGTCTTGCTGCCCAAGGAGGGGGAGATCTGTGGCAGTTTTGGATTAGCTGGTTCAGCAGCCGTGAGCCGCACGCTTGTCCCTGCCTGAGCTCTCCAGGAGCACATAACACACAGGTGTGCACTGCATGTAGGCACCAGTGTAACGACAGGGCCAGACTCTGCTGAGTGCTGCCTGCGAGAGACAGGGGCAGAGTCAGACAGGCAGATGAGGGCAGGAGATGACAGGGCCAGCGGCCATGAGCTGAACCCATCACAAGTCCAGCCTGTGACGTCACCATCTGTCCCTGCAGCTCTCCATCTGTCCCGCTGTCTGTCCAACCCTCAACCCCCACATCCATCCCCAATGTATGCCACCCCCCTTCACCCATCTGCCTCACACACTCATCTATTTCCTCATGCATCCTGCTGTCCCTCTGATTGTCCCTGCAGTGCCCAGCACAAGGAGGCATAGTGGACCCTGAGCGAGGCTTTTGGGTGATGCAGTAATGGAGTTAGTGGGTGATAAGGGGGGTTCTGGGCATCTCTAATCCCAGCCCCACTTCTCCTGTGCCCAAAGCCATGACTGCGAGCCCACCCCTCTCAGTCTCAGACCCCACAGCCCCAAAGACATGACTGGCCACTCACGCTGTGACCCAGTTACAGCAATGAGGTCTCCCCGAAGATAGGGGGTGGGAGGAGCAACCCCCTTATCCTGGCAGGCAGGACACATCCTTCCCAGTATGGCAGAGACCTTGCCCGTGGGCAGACAGACCCAGCTGAGCCCATAGGAGACTGGGGGAGGGGGAGCAGAGGAAGAGGAAGAGGATGCAGGCAACTGAACATGAGAGGTGTCCATGAAAGGAGAGAGAGAGTTTGAGTGTAAGTTGGCCAACACAGAGAGAGAAACCTCGGAGGAAGAAAGAAACTCAGAACAGGGAGTCACCCTCATGGATCCAACTTTCTGCTAGGGAGCACACACCACTCCTGGCCACAGAGATGATCAGCCCCCGCAAATGGCAACATCATCTCCCTTGAAGCCACAGCTAGCCCGGAAACCCACACCCAGGTAACGGGAAGTCCCTGCCTGGAGCCAGGGGGGCTGTGACCAGAGCCCTTCCCAAACCAGATACTTCTCTCACTGATAGAGACAGCTACTCTCATCCCAGCTGGGCAGGTCTTGCCTGGCATCAACAGGATTCACGAGGTCACTGCTCTCGCTCACTTTCCATCTCACCTCAGAGATGGACTTCGTCCCCGCGACTTCTTTTCCCTTGGTATGAAACACAACACAAGAGGAAAAGAAAAAGCAATGGTGGCGAGGCTCCTCTCCTTGCTACTGCCGCACCCCAGGGCTCCGGCTTCAACCCTCCTCCCATTCTGCCATCACAGCTACAATTAGAAATCTGAGCCCCGGGCTCACACCTGGTTGTCTCCCCAATCCTTGGCGCTGTCCAGCATGTCTCCCTCCACAGAAGTCACCTGGCCTCCTCTTAGACTCCATCTTCATATTGCTCTTCTCCTTCCCAGAGCTCCTGCTCTGCTCCTCAGACCTGTCTGTGCTCAGCTCTGCAGGCAGAGGGGAAGGGGCATGATGGGAACACACACGCCCCATTCCAGACACCACGCAGCATCCACAGGGCTACCAAACCACGTCGCCTTCGGCCAAAACCACCCCCCACCCCGAGGGAGCAAAAAGCCTTTGTGAGCTCAGCACACACAAGCCAGGAAAAGATTAACACCCACACCCAGCCTAGCCAAAGTGGGAGCTTCCCCCACTTCCCGGCCACAGGTCCATGGGGGTCATGGATGGAGGAGTTTGGTGGGCTGTGGGGGTCCCTGAAGGACTAGCTCAGCATGTGATGAGTGACTGGGATGTATGTGGGGGCCGGACTGTGGGTTGGGGTGCCCAGGAGGATCCCAGGGAAGGGACTGGGGGATTAGGGATAGAGGAAGGTGGGGTTACCAAGGTGCATTGTGGGAATGTGGGATGTAGAGAGCCCAGAGTGGATGGGTGGGGGCGGGTTGGAGGACCGCACAGCAGCTGAAAAGGGGAACCTGGCAGGTTGGGGGGCAGCAGAGATTGGAGATGAGGAACCTCACACCCTGGGGATGGACTGGGGGAGTGGGGGGGATGGGAAAGTGGGGCCCAGCAATGGAGAAATGGGCTGGAGGCCATTGGGGGCAGGGCACTGAGGACGGGGAGGGGCAGGAGGAAGGGGGGAATGGGGCGCTGAGGACAGGGGGAAGGAGGAGGAGGAGGTCATCGGGGGTGGGGCAATGAGGATGGGGGGGAAGAGGAGGAGGAGGAGGAGGAGGGTGAAGGGAAAGGCCAGGCAGAGTGTACAGGATGGGGGAGGGGACGCTGGGGGCTGAGGGATCCCCACAGATGGGGGTGGGGCTGGCGAGAGGGTCACAACAGAAGGGGAGACACGGGGGGGCAGGTTGGGGGGGCTTGAAGGGGCTGTCGGGGCCCTACAGAGGGGGAGGAGGAGGAAAGGGGGGTGGGGTGCTGAGGACAGGGAGGAGGAGGTCGGGGTGCTGAGGATGGGGGGAGGAGAAGGAGGGTGGGGTGTTGGGGGGGAGGGGAGGGTGCTGAGGACAGGGATGGGGGGGAGGAGGAGGAAGGGGGGTGGGGTCCTGAGGACGGGGAGGGGGAGGAGGATGTCGGGGGTGGGGCAGGAGGAGGAGGTCAGGGAGCTGAGGGGGAGGAGGCAGGGGGCAGAGTGCTGAGGACAGGGATGGGGGGAAGGAGGAGGAGGGCGGGGGGGGCGAAGGGACAGGCCGGGCAGAGCAGACAGGGTGGGGGAGGGGACGCCGGGGGCGGGGCTGGCGGGAGGGTCACAGTGGGGGGGGGACACTGCGGGGGCAGGTTGTGGGAGGGTGCGGGGGGCAGCTCCCCCCGCACGCGCTGAGTCTCTGTCCCGCGCTCTCTCCGCCAATCAGGGAGCGGGGAGGGGCGCGGCGAAGTGACGAGAAACGGCCCCTCCTCCAATAGAGGCCGCGTGTGAGAGAGAGAGAGAGAGAGAGAGAGAGAGAGAGAGAGAGAACTACGCTTCCCAGAGTGCACCGGGAGGGGGCTCGTTGTCTGAGCAACCGTCTCGTCACTTCCGCTGCGAGTCAAGCCAGGAACTACAACTCCCAGCCTGCCCCGGGGCGACTCCGTCCTCTCCAGCCCAGGTGAGGGCGGGTCCCTGGGTCAACCTGACACCTCCCCCCCAACGCAACTCCTCATCCCCACCCCGCCCCCCAGAGAGCCCCTGCCCCGCCCCCCTCCGGCTCCTGACGCGAACTCGCGTGTCCCGGCCCATCCCCACAGTGCCTTGACCCCAGCGCCCCCCTCTGCCTGCTTCTCCCTTGGCATTGTCTCTCCCCACTCGGGGGCGGGGCTGGGAGCCAGGACTCCTGGGTTCTCCCCCAACTCTGGGAGGGGAGGGGGGTGAGGGGGGCAGAGTGGGGGAGGGGCTGGGCTGCCTGCTGCCCTCTTGGTGACCAGCAGAGCCCCCCCCCTGCAGCTTGCCCCACAACCAGGCACTGGGTGTGCTGGTGCCTGGAGCCGCCCCTGGTTCCAGCCCCTCTGCCCAGGCAGCTCCCCCAGCCTGACACACACACCCAGCCCCTGCACCCGCCCCACCCCAGGGCTCCTCAGCCCAGAGGGGAGCCCCCCCCCGGCTGAGTGGGGAATCAGAACCCCCCGAAATTCCCCTGGGACCAGCATGATCTGCCTCCGCCCTGCCCTGCTCCGCATGTATTCGGAGTGAGTCAGTTTCCCTGTCCCAACATGTGTCCTGCCCTGTGTCTCTTCTCCTCCCCAGTTCCCTCCAAACCACCCCATTTCCCTGCACCCTGGGCTGGGTCTCTGCCAGCCCCCTTCTCCCCTTCTGCCCCCAAGATCCCCTGCCCCTGCAGGTCTATGGGGCTGGGTCTCTCCCTCCCCCCATCCCCTCATCCCTTCCCCCAATATCTCCCTGCCCCAGGCTGTCTATGGGGCTGGGTCTCTCCCTGAAGCCCCGCCCCCAGCGCGGGGCTCACGGACAATCCCCGCCGGGTGGCTGTGACGTGCGCTGGGGCTGTGATGTGCGGCGACGTGATCACTCCCTGCAGGCGACTCCTTCGCTTGAGACCAAAACGACAGAAGGTGTCACGTGTCCATGGGCGGGGCTATGCAGATGAGCAGTGTCTGGCGGCAGGACGGAGAGCAGCGAGAGGAACCGAAGGAGCCCGGCGGAGAGAATTCTCTGCGTGTGGACAGAATCCGGTGCGGGGAGTTCGTGCTGTGGGTGCCTGCGCCGGAGTCACTTCGGGGCAGTGATTGCCACTGAGCTGCATATTGACCAAAGGCGTGTGAATGGGGTGTGGTGCCTGGCGGGGAGCAGCTCATGGTGAAAAGGAAAGCAGCAGATCCTGTCCTAGCAGGGGGTTCAGTGGGGTTTCTTTGCAACCATGAGTGGGATTGTTGTGGGTGCAACTAGACCCCCCCTTCTCTGGGGGGGGCGGGGCTTCTACTGTCTGCCTGGGGGAGGGGTGGTCCATGATGTCACAGCCCATGGGGGGGAGGAGTTGAATCATGTTTCTGAAGTGGGAGAGCAACTTCCCCCGCTCCCATCACTCTCCACTAGGGGGCTGGGCTGGGATCTCTAGGGAGGGGAGCACAGGGAAAAACACCCCTCCCCTATGGAACCCAGGAGTCCTGGCTCCCAGTCCCCCTGCTCTAGACCCCCTCCACTCCCAGAGCCAGGGATAGAACCCAGGGGTCCTGCTGCCCAGCTGCCTCCCTGCTCTGACCACTAGACCCCACTCCCCTCCCAGGGTGGTGCAGGAGTCACTGGGTCTGTGTCCCAGCTCTGCTAAGGGCCGTGACAGATTTTCCCAAAGTGCTTCCTTCTGAATCCAGCACATCTGCCCCCCCTGCCCGGTCACTGCCCACCCCCGTGTGGGGGCACCAGCACTGTGCCGGGTCGTGATGGGAAACTGTCCAAGCTGGCCCAGGAGAGACGTGTCCCTGCTGCCCCCTGCTGGCGTGGCTGAGCCCTGCTCTCTCATGTGTGTGTGTGTGTTGGCTTTGCAGGATTTTGTATCCTGCAGCAAGTGACACACACACACACACACATTGACGCACAAAGGGACTCACACAATCCCAAGAACACTCACACACAACACACCCAGAGGGGCATGCTAGCCCAACCCCCAAAGAGAGAAACAATCATACCTCCAGCCACAATCACACACACACACCATAATATTCACAATCATGCTCAGAGACACAACCACACACAGTTCACTCCCACTGCTCCCAACACAAGGACCTCCTGCCCCACACAGCCTGTGCCGAGGCCTGTGGAACTCACTGCCACTGGACAGCTACTCATGAGAATGGACCTTTCCAGGAGACCAATAGACATGGCCGTGGCGACAGAGGGGGCTGGGCTCCCAGGGTCTGACCCGGGCTGAGACTGGTTCTGACCTAGAGGGGTCTATCCAGCCGGGGGCAGCATGACCCACACACAAACCCACCAGAAGCGCCTTTCTTAGCCGGTCTCCCAGGCCATCCCCCACCCTGCCGCGGGTGGGTAAAAAGGGGCAGCACAGGACTCTGGGCCGTGTCACAACCCAGCCCCAGCCCCCCACTCACACACACTGGCGAGTTGGGTAACTGCCGAGGGATTGCACAAGAGAGAGAGCCAGGGAGAGAACCCAGGAGTCCTTGCTCCCCCGACACACACTCTAACCACTGGACCCCACTCCCCTCCCAGGGCTGGAGATAGAACCCAGGAATTCTGACCAGCAACACCCCCCCCGCTCTGACCACTAGACCCCACACTCCCCTTTTAGATTTTAGACCCGCTGCCTCTTCTATCCATCCACCCCACCTGTCCATCCCTTTGCTGCAGGTTTCTGGGGTGTCACCCTTGCTCTGCACTCCCCCAGTGCAGCCCAAGGCTTTTCCTCCCCCCAACCACACATCCTCTCCCCCTCATGCTGGATCATCTGCTTGGCCCCCTGCCCCGTCTCGGGGTGCGCTGTGCGGCGTGGCTGGGGATTGTGCAATGGCCCAGCACCAGGCAACGCAGAACAGACACCACATGCCCTGTCCAGCCTCACCTGAGCTGCTCTCCAGGTGCATCGGAGCCCAGTGCCCCACACCTGGGCCCTCCTGCCCCACAGGGGGTGAGCTGCAGCCCCCGCCACACTCCGCAGAGGGGAGGAGGGTCAGGCCAGCCAGCCCTTGTAAGATGGGGAAATCACCACCGGGGTCGGTGGTATGGGGACTGTGACACATGGAGAAGCAGTTGTCGCTACAGCCGGCAGAGGGCAGCACAGCATACACACATGCACACCACACACATTACTAACACACAAATACCCACACATATCCAGCCACACACCCACACAACTGCTACCAGATGCAAACACACACAAAAATGCAGCCACACGAACACACACACCTGCACAGCCACAAACACAACCCACCACAGCCACACAAACACCTGCTCACACACACACAATCACTGCAAAACTCCAGACATATACACACACATGCACAAATCCACACACACACCCCACCCCCTCCCGTACACACACCTTGGGTCACTGCGACACTGAACACTTCAACTGGATGGGGAGGCCCAGTACCGTGTCTATTCCCTGCCTCCCAGGGCTCGTAGGGGGTGGATTGGGGGGGCACGGGGAGCACAATCCAGTGCCAGCAAAGGGGGATTCAGAGGTGGGGATGGGGCCGTGGTTTCCGCACCACCTGGTTCCTGGCACAGGATCCTTCGAGGATTTGCATTTCTTGGTAGTTTTCACCCCATCATCGCTTCCTGCCCAGCCCCCTCCTGCTGTGCAAGGTGGTTCGGGGGGGATGGGAAGAACCCAGGAGTCCTGGATCCCAGCCCCACCTGTGCTAACATATGAGACTCCACTCTAACCCCAGCGCTGGGAATGGAACCCAGGAGTCCTGGCTCCCAACCTCCCTTCCTCTAACCACTAGACCCCAGCACCACCCTTTTGGGGAGCCAGGACTCCGGGGTTCTATCCCCAACTCTGGGAGCAGAGTGAGGTCTAGTGGTCAGAGCAGGAGGAGCCAGGACTCCTGGGTTTTATTCTCAGTGCTGCTGTGTGACACTGGGTCTGTTTCTCCTCCCACTTTTTGGGTGTGGAGCCTGTAAACTCTCTGGGGCATGGCCTGTCTCTCGCTGTGTCTGGGCAGCGCCTGGCCCAGCGGGGCCTGATCTCAGCTGGGGCAGGGACTGTCTCTGTGTCTGGGCAGCGCCTGGCCCAACAGGGGTCTTAATTCTGCCCCGGTCTCTGTAGGTGCTGCTGTTGTACAGATAAATAGTCGTGCTACTAGAAGGTGTGGCAGTGCGTAAGTGCACCACCATTGCCGTGCAAGGGCTAAATGTGATTCTTATCCCTGTGACCCCCCCCGTGCACGCTCCCCCCCATGACTCCTGGATTCTCCGTCCTGAGCCCTTTGTGCTGCTGCCCTTGTCAATGGCAGTGCAGAAAGCCACCCAGCCCTAGCGCCAAAAGAAGAAGATCAGGGGGAAAAGCTTTGCAAAAATCGGTCACACCAATAGGAAACCAGCCCCAGCAGTTTGTGACATCACTTCCCAAAATTAGATGTGCGCGCACACACACACACACACAGCCCGCTCAAAGGGCGGTGCATTGGACCCTTTGCCAATGCACCACCTCACCTCGTCCAGGGAGGTCTAGGTGGCCAACTTACACTCAAACTCTCTCTCTCCTTTCATGGACACCTGTCATGTTCAGTTGCCTTCATCCTCTTCCTCTGCTCCTCCTCCCCCAGTCTCCTGTGGGCTCAGCTGGGTCTATCTGCCCACGGGCAAGGTCTCTGCCATACTGGGAAGGATGTGTCCTGCCTGCCAGGATAAGGGGGTTGCTCCTCCTACCCCCTATCTTCAGGGAGACCTCATTGGTGTAACTGGGTCACAGCATGAGTGGCCGGTCATGTCTTTGGGGCTGTGGGGGCTGAGACTGAGGAGTGGGCTCGCAGTCATGGCTTTGGGCACAGGATTAGAGATGCCCAGAACCCCCCTTATCTCCCAAAAGCCTCACTCAGGGTCCACTATGCCTCCTTGTGCTGGGCACTGCAGGGACAATCAGAGGGACAGCAGGATGCATGAGGAAATAGATGAGTGTGTGAGGCAGATGGGTGAAGGGGGGTGTGTGGCATACATTGGGGATGGATGGGAGGTTGAGAGTTGACGGACAGTGGGACAGATGGAGAGCTGCAGGGACGGATGGTGACGTCACAGGCTGGACTTGTGATGGGTTCAGCTCATGGCCGCTGGCCCTGTCATCTCCTGCCCCCATCTGCCCGTCTGACTCTGCCCCTGTCTCTCACAGGCAGCACTCAGCAGGGTCTGGCCCTGTCGTTACACTGGTGCCTACATCGAGTGTGCACCTGTGTGTTATGTGCTCCTGGAGAGCTCAGGCAGGGACAAGCGTGCGGCTCACGGCTGCTGAACCAGCTACTCCAAAGCCTGCCACAGATCTCCCCCTCCTTGGGCAGCAAGACCCTGGCCAGGGGGTTCCCTGTCCCTCCTCGCTGCCTGCTCAGCACAGAGACCAGAGTTGTTGTGGGTGCAACTAGACCCCCCGGCTTCTCTGGGGGGGGGCGGGGCTTCTACTGTCTGCCTTGGGGAGGGGGAGGTCCATGATGTCACAGCCCATGGTGGTAGAGGGGAGGTTGTATCATGTTTCTGAAGTGGGAGAGCAACTTCCCCCGCTCCCACTCACTCTCCACTAGGGGGCTGGGCTGGGATCTCTAGGGAGGGGAGCACAAGAAAAAACAGTCTCCCCTATGGAACCCAGGAGTCCTGGCTCCCAGTCCCCCTGCTCTAGACCCCCCCCCACTCCCAGAGCCAGGGATAGAACCCAGGGGTCCTGGTGCCCAGCCCCCTCCCTGCTCTGACCACTCGACCCCACTCCCCTCCCAGGGTGGTGCATGGTCACTGGGTCTGTGTCCCAGCTCTGCTAAGGGCCGTGACTGATTTTCCCAAAGTGCTTCCTTCTGAATCCAGCACATCTGCTCCCCCTGCCCGGTCACTGCCCACCCCCGTGTGGGGGCACCAGCACTGTGCCGGGTCATGATGGGAAATTGTCCAAGCGGGCCCAGGAGAGACGTGTGTGCCCCTGCTGGTGGGGCTGAGCCCTACTCTGTGTGTGTGTGTGTGTGTGTGTGTGTGTGTGGTGGCTTTGCAGGATTTTGTATCCTGCAGCAAGTGAAACACACATTGACGCACAAAGGGACTCTCAGTCCCAAGAACACTCACACACAACACCCCCAGAGGGGCATGCTAGCCCAACCCCCAAAGAGAGAAACAATCACACTCCCAGCCACAATCACACACACACACCAGAATATTCGCAATTGTGCTCAGAGACACAACCGCACACAGTTCACTCCCACTTCTCCCAACACAAGGACCTCCTGCCCCATACAGCGTGTGCCGAGGCCTGTGGAACTCACTGCCACTGGACAGCTACCAATGAGAATGGACCTTTCCAGGAGACCAATAGACATGGCCATGGCGACCGAGGGGGCTGGGCTCCCAGGGTCTGACCCGGGCTGAGACTGGTTCTGACCTAGAGGGGTCTATCCAGCAGGGGGCAGCGTGACCCACACATAAACCACCAGAAGCGCCTTTCTTAGCGGGTCTCCAAGGCCATCCCCCACCCTGCCCCGCGTTGGGTAACAAAGGGGCAGTACAGGACTCTGGGCTGTGTCACAACCCAGCCCCAGCCCCTCGCTCCCACACGCTGGTGAGTTGGGTAACTGCCGAGGGATTGCACAAGAGAGAGTCAGAGCCAGGGAGAGAACCCAGGAGTCCTGGCTCCCCCCCCCCCCGACACACACCCTAACCCCTGGCTCCCACTCCCCTCCCAGGGCTGGAGATAGAACCCGGGAATTCTGACCAGCAACCCCCCTCCCCCGCTCTGACCACTAGACCCCACAGTCCCCTTTTAGATTTTAGTTTCGCTGCCTCTTCTATCCACCCACCCCACCTGTCCATCCCTTTGCTGCAGGTTTCTGGGGTGTCACCCCTGCTCTGCACTCCCCCAGTGCAGCCCAAGGCTTTTCCTCCCCCCAACCACACATCCTCTCCCCGCTCGTGCTGGATCATCTGCTTGGCCCCCTGCCCCCTCTCGGGGTGCACTGTGCGGCGTGGCTGGGGACTGTGCAATGGCCCAGCACCAGGCAACACAGAACGGACACCACACGCCCTGCCCTGCCTCATCTGAGCTGCTCTCCAGGTGCATCGGAGCCCAGTGCCCCAGACCTGGGCACTCCTGCCCCACAGGGGGTGAGCTGCAGCCCCCACCACACTTCACAGAGGGGTTAAGTGTCAGGCCAGCCAGCCCTTGTAAGATGGGGAAATCACCACCGGGGTCGACGGTACGGGGGCTGTGACATATAGAGAAACAGTTCTTGCACCGGCAGAGGGCAGCTGAGCATTCACATACACACACACACACAATTGCAAACATACACGAACACATGCATGAATCCAGCCACACACACACACACACACACAATTGCTAATATACACAAACACCCACATAAATCCAGCCAACATCAACACAACTACTAACAGATGTAAACACATGCACAAATCCAGCCACATGATCACACACACATTTGCACAGCCACAAACACAACCCCCAGAGCTGTAATAACTGTAATAGCTGAATCAAATGTTCACGGGAAGCCAGAAAAAAGCAGCAGGCAGGTAAGCTGGGCGCGGGGACGGAATGGCTCCCTCTGGCCCTGGCCGAGTGCCCCAGCCCGGTCCCAGCCAAGCACCCCCAGCTCGGGCCTGGCCCGGGGAGTCGGGCCCCACGGCTCCGGCCCCGGTGCCGGCAGAGTGGCTCTGGACCCGGTGCCGGCCCGGCCCGGGGAGTCGGGCCCCGCAGGGCCGGTTGAGGTCCCGGCGGAGAAGACCCGGTCCCGGCCCCAGGCAGTGTGGTAAGGGGGCAGGGAGCAGGGAGGGGGTGTTCGGTGGGTTGTGGGGGTGTGGATAGGGGTCAGGGCGGTCAGAGGGCAGGGAACAGGGGGATTGAATGGGGGCAAGGATCCCGGGGGGCAATCAGGAAGGAGCAGGGGTTGGATGAGGTGGTGGGGGCACTCAGGGACAGAGAGAAGGGGTGGTTGGATGGGGCAGGGGGGCCATCAAGAATGAGAGGAGGGGTTGGATGGGGCTGCAAAGGGCAGTCAGGGGACAGGGAAAGGGGGGGATGGGTCGGGGTCCTGGGGGGGTGTCAAAAAACATGGGGGGTTGGATGGGGCATGACCTCCCGGGGGGGCACGACCCCCTCGTGAGGTGAGAAGGAGGGAACCGGTTGTTACTATTTTGGCAGCTCATCACTGCTTACAGCATAGTGACAACCATACTACACAATTCTTATAACTTCATATGCGTGAATGGTATACATCTATGGGTAGATAAATGACTTTCAGCAGATCATATCCTTTCCCCTGATACCTTACAAGTCATGCTCTATATGTAAGATCACGATTATATGAAAATGAGGAATATGGGGGTTACAGCACGCTCCCCCAAAGGTCTAGAATGTCACACTGAGATTCTATTTTCATTTACGTAACCAACTTTGACCTCTCTGCCTAACACTTATAATCACTTACAGTCTATCTTTCTGTAGTTAATAAACTTATTTTAATGTTTTATACTGACTTGTGAAATTGTCCAAAGTGCTTGGGAAAGCTGCTCAGATTAAAAAGGCTGGTGCATGTTCACTTTCTTTTTGAGGAAGTGGTGAATTAATTAATGAGCTTGCACTTTTCAAGAGGTTTTGAGCAGTGTAAGACGGTACATTTCTGAGGTGCAAGGCTGAGGGCTGGGGAGATATGCTGGTGTCTCTCTATGTATAATTGAGGAGTGGCTTATAGAGCATTCATGCAACTTAGTTGGGTGCATTGCTGCATGTTGTTGGCTGAGTGATCACAGCACATGGAGGGGGTTTTGCTGCTTGTCACTAGTGCAGCATTGTAAGACACAGCCCAGGCTGGAGAGATAAGAGGACAGAGCATTTCCACAGTTTGGGCTTGTACCCCCGGATCCCACCACACAGAGATCCTGCTGTGACCAGCCGTGATAATACTGTGCTTAGTGCTCTGCCTTGTAGCTTCAACAGCTGCACATGCAAGATGAGTTACAGTGACCTTGACCTTGTTTCCATGTTTATCCAAAGCCTCCTTTTGACAGTTGTCAGCAAAAAGACCCGTTTCTTTTGCAAGCATTTGTATGGCTAGCCAGAGTCGGGCTTCTCCGTTAACAAAAAAGATTGACCAAAAGGGGACAAGAGGAGGCACGTTCAGCAAGGCAGCACTGGATGCTGGATCCTGAATCTGCTCTTTATCCAGCAGCTCTCTTGGCAAGCTCTGCCATGGTGCCACGCTCTGGGACTTCTCCCCGAACTGCTCCATTTTTCATCAACAATAACATGAAAGGTGAAAGGACAGTCATTCTCCATTTCCTGCAAGCCCTGCAGAGAACCCTCTAGAAGGGGCTCTGTGCACAGATATCCCCAGCGAATTGCATGGCCGCACAACACAGGGTCTCCTGTCACAGCAAATTGCAGCGGAAGCAACCTCCTTGCCAATGCCAATAGCCTTTTCATCAACACCAGACTGAGGATTTGATTCTCTCCAACGCTCCGCTGGAAAGAAGCCTTTTCCTTCACAAGCAATTACTTGGATTGTCAAGGGAGGTCTCTTCTGTTTCCTAGGAAGACACAGGAAAATGTGAGCAGAGGAGACAAAGACTATAGAACAAGGCACCACTGGGAGTTGAACCCAGGATCTCCTGTTTACTAGACAAGTGCTTTAGCCTACTAAGCCATGGTGCCTTCGCTAGCAGGCCATTTGCAACCACTCCACTTGATGGTCCAAGACTACACCTTCAAATTCCAAAGTAAAACTGTTCCCCATTTCCCTCAAGACTTGCAGACCTTGAGCAGGCTGGCTCAGTGCACAGAAAGCCACAGCTGAGCTGACAGAGGGCTTCTAACATGCGCATCTCCCACAAGCTGCTGTGATCAGATACAGATTAGTGCTCTGTGTTTCAGTCACAGCAGCTTCAGCTCAACTCTGAGTCATGGTAACCTTTCCATCAGCTCCAGATTTACCACTTAACACTTTCCAAGACTTAGCTGCAAGGAAGGGTCTCTGTGTCTTGAACAAGCACTTACAAGGATTGTGCAGTGAGGTCTTTTCTTTTCATGAGAAGAAATAAAAGAAAGGAGCCTGACAGACAAACTAGGTTCAGCAAGGAGGAACTGGCAGGCCAAGCCAGGATCTCCTGGTGAGTAGGAAGGCTCTTCAGCCAGCTCTTCCCAAAGATCACTATCTAGAGGCCACTTTCCACAGAGTCCAGTTATGGTTACAGACCCATCCTGAAATTAGAGCAGGATATTTTAAAGCTTATTCTCACAGTAAAGTAACACAATTCAGCCATGTCGGCATAGAGGAGAAAGCACTGCTTCATTTCACAGTTATTGCTACTGATCTCACTGACAAACTTCCTTTTCTCGGAGCTGCTCCCAGCACTTTAGGGAGTTTTTCCTCTTCTCCCTTCCAGCTGTGGTTACGGGACTGCAGCAACTCCCCGGATGGCCAGCTTTGCTCTTTCACTTACATCCTTCACTGCTTTGGCTGAAGCTGTGTTTGCCACCAGTTTAATCCATCGCTGAGACCTCAGGTACCAGCAGCTAGTTACAAAGGCTCAATTCCCATCGCCATCAGTGGGAGGTTATCCAGGGCTGCAGGATTTGGCCCATGGACAGTCAAGGTGCTACAGCAGCTACATTCTTATGTGGTGAGTCCTGCAGCCTATTACCAAACTGCTCTGCCATAGTCTGCAGGGGGCCTGACTTGCTGAGAATCTGGCAGAAGAGAGACCCTGGAGCAGAGAAGGAAAATGTCCTCAGCCATCACAGCTGGCAGGAGCAGCACAGACTGAGTATCAGACACACTTTTTCACCAGGACAATAAATGTGCACAACCCCCTGATATATTGTCAATTCACACCCACACCCAAGGAAGCCCTATTCTGCTCTATTACACTCTAATGGGATGAGAGGGAAGGTCCTCTCATGGGTAAATAACTGGTTACAAGGTAGGACTAAATGGTCAGTTTTCAAAATGGAGAGAGGTCAATAGTGGTGCCCCCCAGGGCGTCTGGGATAAGTGCTATTCAACATATTCATAAATGATCTGGAAAAAGGGGTAAACAGCGAGGTGGCTAAATTTGCAGATGATCCAAAACTACTCAGGAAAGTTAAGTCCAAAGCAGCCTGCGAAGAGTTACAAAACGATCTCACAAAACTGGGTGAAAGGGCAACAAAATGACAGATTTTGCAAAGTGATAAATGCAAAGTGATGCACATTGGAAAACATAATATAACAGATGGTGGAGTAAGTGGGGCAATTTGCCCTGGTCCCCACAGGGGCCCCCACAAGAGTTTTTTGGGGCTCCTGGAGCGGGGTCCTTCACTAACTCCGGGAGCTCTGGAAAACTCTCGTGGGGTCCGGGCCTCCGGAGATTCTTCCACTCTGGGTCTTCGGCGGCAATTCGGCGGCGGGGGGTCCTTCATGAATGAAAAGTGACTTCATTGAAGTGTTGAAGTGCCTTAATGGAGAGAAAAGATTGGGTATGAAAGGGCTCTTTAATCTCGCAGAGAAAGGCATAACAAGACCCAATGGCTGGAAGGTGAAAAGAGACAAATTCATATTACAACTAAGGCACAAATAGTCAACAGCGAGGATGATTCACCACAGGAACAATCTACCAAGGAAAGTGGTGGATTCACCATCTCCTGATGTCATTTCATGAAGACTAGATGCCTTTCTGGAATGTGTTTGCCCCAAAAGTAGCTCTTGTGTTATACAGGAGGCCTGTGATATGCAGGGGGGTCAGATTAGATGCTCTAATGGTCTCTTCTGGTCATAAAGTCGACTAATTTCTGAAAAACTGAGTGTAGCATTGGGAGCAGCATCTGATATTTTCCTGTCTAGCCGGCTTGCTGCCTAGAACGAACGCTCCTTGAGTGGGGTGATCCACAGGGAGTAGCTCAAACCTCCAAAGTGCCTGGGCAGGGGCAGGACATTAGCACAGCAAGGGAGGGGTGTGGCAGTGACATCACAAAGGCCTTTTGCAGGACCTCAGACTATTGGTCAAAGGTGGTGGGAAGGTGGTGACCTCACAGAGAGATGCTGACATCAGCCAGGCAGGATGGGGGCGAGGGGCCAGGGAAACCTCAGAGACCCCTGTGGCTTTGCTTCAGCAAGTCTCCTTCTCCAGGTCTCTCTTTGAGGACTGAGAGAGTATTCGGGTTCACGGACGTGAGCGCCAGGAGGAACCTCTTTCGAGTTTTCTCCTTCCCTTTTCCTGATTTTACTAGAAAACAGCCATCCCTGTTTAGAAGGTAAGAGCCTCCTCGAGGTTTGAAACCTGTTCAGTCTGATCCAACTGGTGACCATTGAATTCTAGGCATGGAAAACACGAGCTTAAGGAGGCAGAATTTTATTCCGCACCTGGGATTTTGTCCCTTAGAATCACTGGGGACATTAGGCTTTGTCCTTTTTGTTTCACCTTTTCCTCCATCCATCCCTCCCTCCTTTCTCTTCGTCTCTTGCTTCTTTTGTCCTTTCTCCTGTTCCCCTCCCAAAACCAGGAGCAGTGTCGAGGTGTGTTTGGGGCGGGGGCAGAAGAGGGGGATGGGCGGCACTGGGGGAGGGGGAGCTTGGGGGGTGTTGGGGGCGGGGGCAGAAGAGGGGGAGGGGCGGCACTGGGGGAGGGGGAGCTTGGGGGCTGTTGGGGGCGGGGGCAGAGAGGGGGAGGGGCGGCACTGGGGGAGGGGGAGCTCGGGGGGGTGTTTGGGGTGGGGACAGAAGAGGGGGATGGGCGGCACTGGGGGAGGGGGAGCTGGGGCGGTATTAGGGGGCGGGGGCAGAGAGGGGGATGGGCGGCACTGGGGGAGGGGGAGCTCGGGGGGTGTTGGGGGCGGGGGCAGAAGAGGGGGAGGGGCGGCACTGGGGGAGGGGGAGCTGGGGCGGTATTAGGGGGCGGGGGCAGAGAGGGGGAGGGGCGGCACTGGGGGAGGGGGAGCTCGGGGGGTGTTGGGGGCGGGGGCAGAAGAGGGGGAGGGGCGGCACTGGGGGAGGGGGAGCTCGGGGGGTGTTTGGGGCTGGGTCAGAGAGGGGGAGGGGCGGCACTAGGGGAGGCGGAGCTCGGGGGGGTGTTTGGGGTGGGGTCAGAGAGGGGGAGGGGCGGCACTGGGGGAGGGGGAGCTCGGGGGGTGTTTGGGGCGGGGTCAGAGGGGGAGGGGCGGCACTGGGGGAGGGGGAGCTCAGGGGGGGGTTGGGGGCGGGGCAGAGAGGGGGATGGGCGGCACTGGGGGATTGGGAGCTCGGGGGGGGTTTTGGGGCGGGGTCAGAGAGGGGGATGGGCGGCAATGGGGCAGGGGGAGCTCGGGGGGGTTGGGGGCGGGGCAGAGAGGGGGATGGGCGGCACTGGGGGAGGGGGCGCTCGAGGGGGTGTTTGGGGGCGGGGCAGCAAGGGGGAGGGGCGGCACGGGGGGAGGGGGCGCTCGGGGGGGTGTTGGGGCGGGGCAGAGAGGGGGAGGGGCGGCAGTGGGGGAGGGGGAGCTCGGGGGCGGGTTGGGGGCGGGGGCTGAGGAGGGGGAGGGGCAGCACTGGGGGAGGGGGAGCTCGGGGGGGGTTGGGGGCGGGGCAGAGAGGGGCAGGGGCGGCACTGGGGGAGGGGGAGTTTGGGGGGGTTGGGGGCGGGTCAGAGAGGGGGAGGGGCGGCACTGGGGGAGGGGGAGCTCGGGGGGTGTTTGGGGCGGGGTCAGAGAGGCGGATGGGCGGCACTGGGGGAGGGGGAGCTCGGGGGGCGGTGGGGGCGGGGGCAGAGAGGGGGATGGGCGGCAATGGGGGAGGGGGAGCTCGGGGGGGATGGGCGGCACTGGGGGATTGGGAGCTCGGGGGGGGGGTTTGGGGCGGGGTCAGAGAGGGGGATGGGCGGCAATGGGGCAGGGGGAGCTCGGGGGGTGTTGGGGGCGGGGGCAGAAGAGGGGGAGGGGCGGCACTGGGGGAGGGGGAGCTCGGGGGGTGTTTGGGGCTGGGTCAGAGAGGCGGAGGGGCGGCACTAGGGGAGGCGGAGCTCGGGGGGGTGTTTGGGGTGGGGTCAGAGAGGGGGAGGGGTGGCACTGGGGGAGGGGGAGCTCGGGGGGTGTTTGGGGCGGGGTCAGAGAGGGGGAGGGGCGGCACTGGGGGAGCGGGAGCTCAGGGGGGGGTTGGGGGCGGGGCAGAGAGGGGGATGGGCGGCACTGGGGGATTGGGAGCTCGGGGGGGGGTTGGGGCGGGGTCAGAGAGGGGGATGGGCGGCAATGGGGCAGGGGGAGCTCGGGGGGTTGGGGGCGGGGCAGAGAGGGGGATGGGCGGCACTGGGGGAGGGGGCGCTCGGGGGGGTGTTTGGGGGCGGGGCAGAGAGGGGGAGGGGCGGCACTGGGGGAGGGGGCGCTCGGGGGGGTGTTGGGGCGGGGCAGAGAGGGGGAGGGGCGGCACCGGGGGAGGGGGAGCTCGGGGGGGTGTTGGGGGCAGGGGCAGAGAGGGGGAGGGGCGGCAGTGGGGGAGGGGGAGCTCGGGGGCGTGATGGGGGCGGGGGCTGAGGAGGGGGAGGGGCAGCACTGGGGGAGGGGGAGCTCGGGGGGGGTTGGGGGCGGGGCAGAGAGGGGCAGGGGCGGCACTGGGGGATTGGGAGCTCGGGGGGGTGTTTGGGGGCGGGGCAGAGAGGGGGAGGGGCGGCACTGGGGGAGGGGGAGTTTGGGGGGGTTGGGGGCGGGTCAGAGAGGGGGAGGGGCGGCACTGGGGGAGAGGGAGCTCGGGGGGTGTTTGGGGCGGGGTCAGAGAGGGGGATGGGCGGCAATGGGGGAGGGGGAGCTCGGGGGGGGTTGGGGGCAGGGCAGAGAGGGGATGGGCGGCACTGGGGGAGGGGGTGCTCGGGGGGGGTTGGGGGCAGGGCAGAGAGGGGGAGGGGCGGCACTGGGGGAGGGGGCCTCGGGAGGGGTTGGGGACGGGGGCAGAGAGGGGGATGGGTGGCACCGGGGGAGGGGGAGCTCGGGGGGGGTGTTTGGGGGAGGGGGCAGAGAGGGGGAGGGGCGGCAGTGGGGGAGGGGGAGCTCGGGGGCGTGATGGGGCGGGGGCTGAGGAGGGGGAGGGGCAGCACTGGGGGAGGGGGAGCTCGGGGGGGTTGGGGGCGGGGCAGAGAGGGGGATGGGCGTCACTGGGGGAGGGGGCGCTCGGGGGGGTTTGGGGGCGGGGCAGACAGGGGGAGGGGCGGCACTGGGGGAGGGGGAGATCGGGGGGGTTGGGGGGCGGGGGTAGAAGAGGGGGATGGGCGGCGCTGGGGGAGGGGGAGCTCGGGGGGGTGTTGGGGGCGGGGCAGAGAGGGGGATGGGTGGCACAGGGGGAGGGGGAGCTCGGGGGGGTTGTTGGGGGCGGGGCAGAGAGGGGGATGGGCGGCACTGGGGGTGGGGGAGCTCGGGGGTGTGTGTTGGGGGCGGGGCAGAGAGGGGTAGGGGCGGCACTGGGGGAGGGGGAGCTCGGGGGGGGGTGTTGGTGTCATGGAATGTGGGGGAGTCCGGCCCTGCACCCCTCTTCCTGAACTCACAGTGACTCTCAGCCAGCCAGTAAAACAGAAGGTTTATTGAACAACCGGAACACAGGATACAGCCCAGCTTGTGTGCAGAGCCAGGACCCCTCAATCTGGCCTTTCTGGGGGTTCAGGGTGCTTGGATCCCAGCCTAGGATCCCCTGAAACCCACCTCCCAGCTCCCAAAACCCAAGAATGCCTTCACTCCCCCGTTCCCTTTTGTCTAGCTACAGCCAGAGGTGAGACCTCCCCTCCCCCAGGCCAGGCTCATGTTACAGCTGCATACCTGTCTCTGCCTACCAAGCACACAGACAGCCCCTGCTCCATCACAGTTGGGGGCGGGGGCAGAGAGGGGGATGGGTGGCACTGGGGGAGGGGGCGCTCGGGGGGTTGGGGGCGGGGCAGAGAGGGGGAGGGGCGGCACTGGGGGAGGGGGCGCTCGGGGGGTTGGGGGCGGGGCAGAGAGGTGGAGGGGTGGCACTGGGGGAGGGGGAGCGCGGGGGGGTGTTGGGGGCGGGGGCAGAGAGGGGGATGGGCGGCAGTGGGGGAGGGGGAGCTCGGGGGGGTGTTGGGGGGAGGCAGAGAGGGGGAGGGGCGGCACTGGGGGAGGGGGAGCTCGGGGGGGTTGTTGGGGGCGGGGCAGAGAGGGGGAGGGGCGGCACTGGGGGAGGGGGAGCTCGGGTGGGTGTATGGGGGTGGGGCAGAGAGGGGGAGGGGCGGCACTGGGGGAGGGGGCGCTCGAGGGGGTGTTGGGGGCGGGGCAGAGAGGGGGAGGGGCGGCACTGGGGGAGGGGGAGCTCGGGGGGGGGGTTGGGGGCGGGGCAGAGAGGGGGAGGGGCGGCACTGGGGGAGGGGGAGCTCGGGGGGGTGTTGGGGCGGGGGCAGAAGAGGGGGAGGGGCGGCACTGGGGGAGGGGGAGCTCGGGGGGGTGTTGGGGCGGGGGCAGAGAGGGGGAGGGGCGGCACAGGGGGAGGGGGAGCTCGGGGGGTGTTTGGGGGCGGGGGCAGAGAGGGGGAGGGGCGGCACTGGGGGAGGGGGAGCTCGGGGGGTGTTGGGGGCGGGGCAGGGAGGGGGAGGGGCGGCACTGGGGGAGGGGGAGCTCGGGGGGGGTTGGGGGCTGGGGCTGAGGAGGGGGAGGGGCGGCACTGGGGGAGGGGGAGCTCGGGGGGGGTTGGGGGCGGGGGCAGAGAGGGGGAGGGGC
Organism: Mauremys mutica; assembly: GCF_020497125.1. Classification (NCBI taxonomy): domain Eukaryota; kingdom Metazoa; phylum Chordata; order Testudines; family Geoemydidae; genus Mauremys; species Mauremys mutica. Next base: position 245,448 of record NW_025423293.1, read on the forward strand.
GGCAGTGGGGGAGGGGGCGCTCGGGGGGGTGTTTGGGCTGCTCAGGAGCCGCCTCGCAAACGCTTCAAGGCCACGTGACGCCCTCTCGGAAGCTCCGCCTCTCCCGAGACAGCCAATAGGAAGAGGAGGCAGAGCCCTGACCAATGGGAGCGCAAGAAGAAACCTGCCCCCCCCCGCCCAGTTCCAGTGTGAGGTTGGGGGCTGCAGTGACCAGATCCCCCAGCAGGGTGCAGGTGGGGGGGGCTGCAATGACCAGAGCCCCCCAGCAGGGTGCATCGGGGGGGGGGGCTGCAGTGACCAGAGCCCCCAGCAGGGGGGCTGCCGGCCGTGGGGTTCCCTGCAGCCTGGTGCCATTCACCAGGAGACCCGCGATGGCCTGACCCCCCCACCCCTGTCCGAGTTCCCGCCCTGCCCCCCAGCCCACTGCCTCTTGAGCAGCCCCCCCCCTGCGGTGTCACCACTACCCCCCCCCGGCTGTGTCCCCCCCGCAGCTTCCCAGCCCCCCAGCTCCCCTCCGGTGGCCCCCCCACACTTCCTCCCTGCAGCCTGCCCCATTCCCCCCCTGAGTCCCAGCTTCACCCCCCGACATCTCTCCAACCCCACCTCCCCCCATCGCAGCCTCTGCCCCCCAGTGCCCCGGCCCTGCTCCCCGGGGGGGCTTGAGAGGCCCCCACCCCCCGGCCGCTCCACTCCCCACAATGGGCAGCTGCTGGCGCTGAGGAAGGGGGGGCTGGGCCAGGCCAGGTGCTGGGCCGATCCTGGTGAAAGAGAGACGAGCCGGCAAGGCTGAGAGGCCCCTCCCTTGTCTGGGGGGGGGACAGGGGCTCCCACAATTTGGCCAGTGTCACCCTCCCACATCCAGAGGAGACGTCAGCTCCCAGCAGGCCGTGCTCCATCTCCACCCCGCAGGGAGGAGCCCCCAGTCCAGCAGTGCCCCCCACCCCGCCCCCACCAGCAGCCAAGCCGGGAACCTGCCCCTTCTCCCCTGCGAGGGCTGCAGGACTCCCTGCCCCCGCAGCACCAGCCTCCCCCCATGTCCCCGGGGTGGGGTGGGGGAAGGGGGGATTCCTGCTTCCCATTGCCCAGATCCCACCCTCACCCCGGGCTGCCCAGACGGGAGCCAGGGGCTGCAGCAGTTGGCTGCTTCCCCAGGGCTAACAAGGAGCCGCCAGGAGAAGGGACGAGATTCTCCACGGCGCTGCAGCCGTTCACACTGGGACCCGTCTCACACGGGGGAAACCGAGGCACCAGGGAGGGCGAGATGGGCTGCACCAGCTCAGATTGGGAGTCTGTGGGAGAGCCAGGAACAGAACCCAGGAGTCCTGGCTCCATGGGCAGCTTGGGACTCCTGCATTGGGGAGGCTGGGCGGGCCCGGACTGTGGCCCTGCCCCAAGGCCTGCTGCCACTCAGCCTCCTCCTGCCGAAGCCCCGCCCACACGCCCCCTCCACCCCGCCCACACTCCTCCTTCAGCCCCGCCCACACGCCCCTTCAGCCCCGCCCACACTGCCCCTCCAGCCCCGCCCACACGCCCCCCTCAGGACCCCTTTGTTCCACTCCCCTGACCCCCCCCGCCCACCTCGCACGTCTCTTCCCCCGAGGCCCTGCCACTTGTGCCTCTTCGCCCCCACCCCAAGGCCCCCCCCGCCTGCCTCTCTGCCGTTTGCACCCCCGGCCTCTCCCCCCACGGCCCCATGTGGCCAGATGGAGCTTGGGAAAGGGTGAAGTGAGGATGGGGCCTTGCGGGGGAGAGGACGCGCGGGAGCAGGGCCTCTGGGTGGAGCACAGGCCAGGTGCCTCCCCGGGCCCCTTATACCCACCGCCCCTGCCTGGCTCCCAGCCTCCCCGGCTCTAACCACTAGACCCAGCGGCACTGGGACAATTTGTATAGTGGGAGGTGCTGAGAGCCAGTGAACAAAACTGTAAACCCTGCACAGGATGGAAACCACTTCAAGCCAGGGGGTGCACAAGACTGGCCCCCACTCCCTTCCCAGAGCCAGCGGTGGGACCCGGATACCCTGGCTCCCAACCCCCACTCTAACCACTAGCCTGCACTGCCCTGCCACAGCTGGGGAGAAGAACCAGGAGTCCTGGCTCCCAGCCTGGTCGTGGGTGGAGCGGGACGTACTGGCCATGGGCTCAGCTGGGCATCACTTACCATATGGCTGGATAGTATCCCAGTGCTGACCTCCAGACCCACAGCTCTGCTGGTGCCCCTCACTCCCGACCCGCAGCCCCTTGGTTCCCCCCAGCACTGACGGTGCCCCTCACTCCCGACCCGCAGCCCCTGCTATCCCAGTCCTGACCTCCAGACCCACAGCTCTGCTGGTGCCCCTCACTCCCGACCCGCAGGCCCTTAGGCGTCCACCAGTTCTGACGGTTCCCCTCACTCCTGACCCGCAGCCCCCTGGTCTCCCTCCAGCTCTGCCGGTGCCCCTCACTCCCGACACGCAGCCCCTGCTATCCCAGTCCTGACCTCCAGACTCACAGCTCTGCTGGTGCCCCTCACTCCCGACCTGCAGCCCCTGTTATCCCAGTCCTGACCTCCAGACTCACAGCTCTGCCGGTGCCCCTCACTCCCGACCCGCAGCCCCTGCTATCCCAGTCCTGACCTCCAGACTCACAGTTCTGCTGCTGCCCCTCACTCCCGACCCGCAGCCCCTCCTATCCCAATCCTGATCTCCAGACCCACAGCTCTGCTGATGCCCCTCACTCCCGACCTGCAGCGACTGGGCTTCCCGCGGAGCTCCCCAGTCACTGTGCTGCTGGTGCCCCTCACTCCCGACCCGCAGCCCCTCCTATTCCAATCCTGATCTCCACACCCACAGCTCTGCTGGTGCCCCTCACTCCCGACCCGCAGCCCCCTGGATTCCTCGCTGAGCTCCCCAGTTACTGCGCTGCCGGTGCCCCTCACTCCCGACCCGCAGCCCCTACTATCCCAGTCCTGACCTCCAGACTCACAGCTCTGTTGGTGCCCCTCACTCCCGACCCGCAGCCCCTCCTATCCCAATCCTGATCTCTACACCCACAGCTCTGCTGGTGCCCCTCACTCCCGACCCGCAGCCCCCTGGATTCCCCGCTGAGCTACCCAGTTACTGCGCTGCCGGTGCCCCTCACTCCCGACCCGCAGCCCCTACTATCCCAGTCCTGACCTCCAGACTCACAGCTCTGCTGGTGCCCCTCACTCCCGACCCGCAGCCCCTTAGGCGTCCACCAGGTCTGACGGTGCCCCTCACTCCCGACACGCAGCTCCTCCTATCCCAATCCTGATCTCCAGACCCACAGCTCTGCTGGTGCGCCTCACTCCCGACCTGCAGCGACTGGGCTCCCCGCGGAGCTCCCCAGTTACTGCGCTGCCAGTGCCCCTCACTCCCGACCCGCAGCCCCTCCTATCCCAATCCTGACCTCCAGACTCACAGCTCTGCTGGTGCCCCTCACTCCCGACCCGCAGCCCCTTAGGCGTCCACCAGCTCTGACGGTTCCCCTCACTCCTGACCCGCAGCCCCCTGGTCTCCCTCCAGCTCTGCCGGTGCCCCTCACTCCCGACACGCAGCCCCTGCTATCCCAGTCCTGACCTCCAGACTCACAGCTCTGCTGGTGCCCCTCACTCCCGACCTGCAGCCCCTGTTATCCCAGTCCTGACCTCCAGACTCACAGCTCTGCCGGTGCCCCTCACTCCCGACCCGCAGCCCCTGCTATCCCAGTCCTGACCTCCAGACTCACAGTTCTGCTGCTGCCCCTCACTCCCGACCCGCAGCCCCTCCTATCCCAATCCTGATCTCCAGACCCACAGCTCTGCTGATGCCCCTCACTCCCGACCTGCAGCGACTGGGCTTCCCGCGGAGCTCCCCAGTCACTGTGCTGCCGGTGCCCCTCACTCCCAACCCGCAGCCCCTCCTATTCCAATCCTGATCTCCACACCCACAGCTCTGCTGGTGCCCCTCACTCCCGACCCGCAGCCCCCTGGATTCCTCGCTGAGCTCCCCAGTTACTGCGCTGCCGGTGCCCCTCACTCCCGACCCGCAGCCCCTACTATCCCAGTCCTGACCTCCAGACTCACAGCTCTGTTGGTGCCCCTCACTCCCGACCCGCAGCCCCTCCTATCCCAATCCTGATCTCTACACCCACAGCTCTGCTGGTGCCCCTCCCTCCCGACCCGCATGCCCCTGGATTCCCCGCTGAGCTACCCAGTTACTGCGCTGCCGGTGCCCCTCACTCCCGACCCGCAGCCCCTACTATCCCAGTCCTGACCTCCAGCCTCACAGCTCTGCTGGTGCCCCTCACTCCCGACCCGCAGCCCCTTAGGCGTCCACCAGGTCTGACGGTGCCCCTCACTTCCGACCCGCAGCCCCCTGGTCTCCCTCCAGCTCTGCCGGTGCCCCTCACTCCCGACCCGCAGCCCCTGCTATCCCAGTCCTGACTCCAGACTCACAGTTCTGCTGCTGCCCCCTACTCCCGATCCGGAGCCCCTTAGTCGTCCACCAGCTCTGACGGTGCCCCTCACTCCCGACCCGCAGCCCCCTGGTCTCCCTCCTGCTCTGCCGGTGCCCCTCACTCCCAACTCGCAGCCCCTGCTATCCCAGTCCTGACCTCCAGACTCACAGTTCTGCTGCTGCCCCTCACTCCCGACCCGCAGCCCCTCCTATCCCAATCCTGATCTCCAGATCCACAGCTCTGCTGGTGCCCCTCACTCCCGACTTGCAGCGACTGGGCTTCCCGCAGAGCTCCCCAGTCACTGTGCTGCCGGTGCCCCTCACTCCCGACCCGCAGCCCCTACTATCCCAGTCCTGACCTCCAGACTCACAGCTCTGCTGGTGCCCCTCACTCCTGACCCACAGACCCCTGGGCTTCCTTCAGCTCTACCGGTGCCCCTCACTCCCGACCCACAGCCCCCTGGGTTCCCCCCAGCTCTAGTGGTGCCCCTCACTCCTGACCCGCAGCCCCTGCTATCCCAGTCCTGACCTCCAGACTCACAGCTCTGCTTGTGCTCCTCACTCCCGACCCACAGCCCCCTCGATTCCTCGCTGAGCTCCCCAGTTACTGCGCTGCTGGTGCCCCTCACTCCCGACCCGCAGCCCCTTAGGCGTCAACCAGCTCTGATGGTGCCCCTCACTCCCGACCCGCAGCCCCTGCTATCCCAGTCCTGACCTCCAGACTCTCAGCTCTGCTGCTGCCCCTCACTCCCGACCCGCATGGGTCACCCCTGGAGCAGGTTAAAGCTGCAGGGTGATGGTGGGGTTGCTGCCCCTGTGAACAGCTGCTGTAGCACCGCCTGGGCAGGACAGGGAGAGCCAGTTATACCCCTCCCCCGCCCCAGCCTGTATCGGGGGATGGGAGCACTCACACCCTGGGGACCCTGAGTTGGGACGGAGGGAGGCCCCCGTGCACCAGGGATGCTGTAAGGGCGATCAGGGGCACCCACCCACCAGAGATCTTCTAGGGGGGGAGAGTGGCACCCACACACCCAGGATCTTGTAGGGGGGGACAAGGGCATCCACACTCCGGGATCCTCTGCAGAGGGACAGACACCCACACACCCAGGATTCTGTATGGGGGGCAGAGGTACCCGGACACCTGGGCGGAGGATGGGGGGGCACCGAAACATCTGGGATCTTACATCAGAGGACAGCGGCACCTGCAGCTCGACATGGGACGGGGGCGGGGGGAGCAGGAGCATTTCCCAGTTCCAGGCTGTCCCTGTCTGGCCAAGGCACAGAGCTCACAAGCAGAGTTTAAAGCTCCAGCTGCCAGACAGCAAAACAAGCCGGGCTCCCTGGCTGGTGCCTGTGATCCCAGCTCCTGGGGAGGCTGAGGCCGGCGGATTGCTTGAGCTCAAGAGTTCTGGGCTGCAGGGGGCTGTGCCGATCGGGTGTCCACACTAAGTTCAGCATCAATATGGTGATCGCAGGGAAGCTTGGGGTCCCCAGGTTGCCTAAGGAGGGGTGAACCGGCCCAGGTTGGAAATGGAGCAGGTCAAAACTCCCATGCTGATCAGTAGTGGGATTGCGCCTGTGAATAGCCCCTGCAGCGTAGCCTCAGTGAGACATGGTCTCTTTTTATACAGACACCCCCTGCAGAGCCTGCAGGGGGGGATGGTAGCACCCACACGCTGGGGATTCTGACTTGGGGGGAGGGACGCCCCCCTGCAACACGGATCTTGAAAAGGGGAACAGAGACACCCACAGATCCCGGCTGGGGGCAGGCAGGGGAAACCACACACGGGAGCTAGTTCATGGGGGGCGGGGGACAGAGACACCCACCAGAGATCGTGGATGGGAGCACCCACATGATGGGGATCTTGAACTGGGAGGAGGGAAGCACCATGTGCCAGAGGTTCTGAAGGGGGAACAGGGACACCCACACACCAGGTGTCTTGCAGCAAGAGCTGCGGTCTTCATTTACACAGGGCAGTGATGGGGATTTAACCAATTCCTGCACAGAACTTGTTCCACTAGATAATTAGCCTCACGGTTAAAAAATGGTAATTTCCAGTTGGCGTTTTGTGACATTGACTGCGAACCAAGGTGTTCAACCTTTGTCTGGTGAATTAAAGAACCCTTTAAAATCAGATATTCCCCCCTCTGGGAATTTTTAAAACTGTGTATTTAAAATCAGTGACTAAATCCCCTCTTAACCTCCAGTCAATGAAATCAATTGAGCTTCTTCAATCTCTCGCTGTAGACAGAAGAGATCAATGCACATTTTCCTTGTTTTTAAAGGCAAAATTCCTGATCTTTCCAAGGGGAGCTTCTGCTTCAGCTGTCAGTTTGGGGAAGGATTTGGCTTCCTGGGCTATAATCTGCCCGCTGGGTTATAATCTGCAGTCTGAAGGGTCAAATTTAGATGAGGCCGTTAGTGCTGCCCCCGTGTGGCCGGAGAGGGGAGCTCACAAGCAGAGTTGAAAGCTGGAGCTGGAACGGACCTGGCTGGACACGTGGGGCACAAAGGCTCTCACGTGGGATCCTCGCTGTGCAGCAGGAGGCGGAGGGAAGCTGATTGTCAGGGCTCAGGGCAGCTCCCTGCCATGCTGAGCCGGTGTCTGTGCTAAGCTCGGCATCAATCAGGTGATTCTGGGCAGTTCGGGGTCCCCGGGCTCCCAAAGGAGGGTGAAGCAGGTCACCCCTGGAGCAGGTTAAAGCTGCAGGGTGACAGTGGGGTTGCTGCCCCTGTGAACAGCTGCTGTAGCACCACCTGGGCAGGACAGGGAGAGCCAGTTATACCCCCCCCCAGCCTGTATCAGGGGATGGGAGCACTCACACCCTGGGGACCCACCCACCCGAGATCTGTTGGGGGGGGGAGAGTGGCACCCACACACCCAGGATCTTCTAGAGAGGGACAAGGGCATCCACACTCCGGGATCCTCTGCAGAGGGACAGACACCCACACATCCAGGATTCTGTATGGGGGGCAGAGGTACCCGGACACCTGGGCTCCTGGGCGGGGGAAGGGGGCACCGAAACATCTGGGATCTTACCTGGGAGGACAGCGGCGCCTGCACCCTGACATGAGACGGGGGCGGGGGAAGCAGGAGCATTTCCCAGTTCCAGGCTGTCCCCATCTGACCAAGGCACAGAGCTCACAAGCAGAGTTTAAAGCTCCAGCTGCCAGGCAGCAAAATAAGCCGGGCTCCCTGGCTGGTGCCTTTGATCCCAGCTCCTGGGGAGGCTGAAGCCGGCGGATCGCTTGAGCTCAGGCGTTCTGGGCTGCAGGGGGTTGTGCCGATTGAGTGTCCGCACTAAGCTCGGCATCAATAGGGTGATCCCTGGGAAGCTCAGGGTCTCCAGGTTGCCCAAGGAGGGGTGAACCGGCCCAGGTCGGAAACAGAGCAGGTCAAAACTCCTGTGCTGATCAGTAGTGGGATTGTGCCTGTGAGTAGCCCCTGCAGCGTAGCCTGGGCAAGACAGTGAGACACGGTCTCTTTTAAGACCCCCCCCCCCGCAGAGCCTGGAGGGGGGGATGGGAGCACCCACATGCTGGGGATTCTGACTTGGGGGGAGGGACGCCCCCCTGCACACGGATCTTGAAAAGGGGAACAGAGACACCCACACACCACAGAGCCTGGATGGGAGCAGGGGAACCATACATGGGAGCTAGTTCATGGGGTGGGGGACACACCCATATGCTCCGTTGCACCATTCTTAATGAGAAGAACGGGGGCATCCGCACAACACGGATCCTTAGCGGGCGGGAGGACACCCACACACTCCACTATTAACCAGCAGGGACAGGGGCACCAGACATCCCCAGTAGCGTGGAGAACACCCACATCCACCGGATCCCTCATGGGGGGTAAGACAGAGGGGATTGTAATGGGGCCCAGCGCACCCACGCACCAGGGATTGTTAAGGGTTGAAGGACCAGGGACACCCACACACACTGAGATCACGTCCTTGGAGGAACGCAAACCCTCCACAGAAGGACCTGGTCTGATCCATGATGGCAGCCCAGCCTGGGTGAGTCAAAGTCTCTTTTTATACAGGCATGTCCCAGAGATCCTGACTAGGGGGAGAGAGACACCCACCCCCCAGAGATCCTTAATGGTCTAGGGTGCACCCACACACCAGGGATTCTTATGGGTGGGAGGAATGGAGACAGCCAGACACACTGAGATCACTTCCTCCAAGGAGCCTGGGCCAGACAGGGAGACACAGTCCCCCTTTACAGATCTGCCAGACAACCTTCCTCCCACCCCCTCCACACAATGTTCTTATCTGGAGGTGAAGCCAGGGAAACCACATGGAGGATTCTTACCTGGGGAACTGGGGGGACCCACTTACCACCAGACATTCTTAAGGGCAGCAGGAACAGGGACTCCCACCTCTGTAGCATGGGGGTGGGTCGCCTGCTGGGATCATCTGGGCATATTTCACCTCGTCAATTCCCTGCCATTGCCTTGGGGGCCCCTTGTTCGCTGCCTCTGGCACCCAGTTTAGCCTCCTTCCTGAGGGCTGAAACGCTTTGATCTATCTAAGGTCTGTGGGATCAATACGTGTCATGGTGTAATTCTGTGTTATTCGGGGGTCAGACTAGCTGAGCTAATGGCCCCTTCTGCCCTTAAACGCCATGAAAACATTTCCCTGGTTTCTCCTTGCGCCTGTCAGACACCACGGTGAGGGGCCCAAGAGAAGATCCTGGACACAGCGCTCTGGCTCTTACTTTACTTGGGGACGTCAGCGCTTTCCTAGCAAAGCTGCTGCTAAAGCGCTGTATTTGGGGAACGGTTCAGCTCCGGTTCAGAGATCTGCCTGTGGGGTGTGAACATGCCACGAGGAGCGGGAAACGCAACCAGCAACGGGAGGCGTTGGCTGAGTTCCGGGCTGCCCCCGTGTGGCCAAAGCTTAGAACTGAGCAGCGGAGTTTAAAGCTGGTGCTGGGAGGGACCTGAACACGCGGGGCACGAAGGCTCCTGCGTGTAATGCTTGTTGGGTGGGCAGCTGAGCGTAGCTGATTGCCGGAGTTCAGGGCTGCACCCCGGGGTGCTGAGCAGGTGTCTGTGCTCAGGTTGGCCTTGCTATGATGGTTTCTGAGAAATTTGGGGTCGCCAGTTCCCCCTAGGGAGAGGGGAGCCAGCCCAGGAAAGGAGGCTTTCAAAACTCTAGTACCAATAGACAGTGGGACTGCCCCTGTGAAGAGCCGTGGCAGCCCCGCCAGGGAGAGCCGGTCTCTCTTTATGCAGCCCCTCCCCCATTCCTCAGGACAAGGGTTGTGCTCAAAGATCTGTGCCCCGTGTTTTCACCTCCATGTGAAGCGCGCAGTGCAAATAACCCTCAGCGCATCAGCTCAGTTCCAGGCTCCACTTCCACCCGCTCAGAGCGCAGAGCTCCCAGGCTGAGCCTGAAGTTGGAAGCGGGAGACCCTGTAACCAGCCGGGCCCCGTGGCTGGTGCCTGTGATCCCAGCTCCTGGGGAGGCTGAGGCCGGCGGGTCGCTTGAGCTCAGGAGTTCTGCGCTGCCGGGGGCTGTGCCGATCAGGTGTCCGCACTAAGTTTGGCATCAATATGGTGATCCTGGGGAAGCTTGGGGTCCCCAGGTTGCCTAAGGAGGGGTGAACCGGCCCAGGTCGGAAACGGAGCAGGTCAAAACTCCCGTGCTGATCAGTAGTGGGATCGCGCCTGTGAATAGCCCCTGCAGTGTAGCCTGGGCAAGACAGTGAGACACAGTCTCTTTTTATACAGACACCCCCCGCAGAGCCTGGATGGGAGGATGGGAGCACCGACACGCTGGGGATTCTGACTTGGGGGGAGGGATGCCCCCTTGCCACACGGATCTTGAAAAGGGGAACAGAGACACCCACAGATCCCAGATGGGGGCAGGCAGGGGAAACCACACACTGGAGCTAGTTCATGGGGTGGGGGACAGAGACACCCACCGGAGATCCTGGATGGGATCACCCACATGATGGGGATTTTGAACTGGGAGCAGGGAAGCACCATGTACCAGAGGTTCTGAAGGGGAACAGGGACACCCACACACCATGTGTCTCGCAGCAAGAGCTGCGGTCTTGATTTACACAGAGCAGTGATGGGGAATTAACCACGTCCCTTGCGGAGCTTGTTCCACTAGATGATTAGCCTCATTGAAGTACCCAGACCTTTTAACAATAAGAAGTGAAATGAAATGGCCACATGATGGCAACAGAACCTAAGAAACGTGCTAGTCTCTAAGGTGCCACACGTACTCCTGTTCTTTTTGAGGATACAGACTAACACGGCTGCTCCTCTGAAACCGAAGAGATGAGAAGTCATGTTCTTGTTCAATGTGCATTGAAGCTGAAAAGGGAGATGTTTCCTCTTTGATTCCTAAGCCCCCAACTCTAATCCACTAAACACCCCTTTCCTCCCACAGCCAGGACTAAAACCCGGGAGTCATAACTAGTGGCCCCCCTTAACCTTCTCTCTGTGAGGAGGAGGAAGAAGCTCTGAGACCCCTGGGCTGTCCCCTTGCCACCCTGCCTGGGCTGCACTTGAAACCCAATGGGGTTTCCTTGGGCAGTTCTGAATCTTGCTCCCAGGAAGGGTGTAATTTTAGGAGCAGGTTCCAAATAGTGCAATTAACCAGCCAGAAGGGGCAGCAGGTATCGGTGTAGGAGCTATTGAAATAATCACAGCAAAGTAGTTCAGGGAAACTGTTATTAATGAAGTGTGAGTGAAAGGTGAGAATCTGATGGCGTCAGTGTCACACTAGAGGCCGCTGTGATGGTTTTAAATTTGTCATCCAAACCCAGCCACCACCTAGCACATGTTTTAACCTCTTCTTCTCTTACCGTTGCTCCTTATCAGGGAAGGGGAGAGAGCAAACGAGCAATAGAAACACAGACCTAGTGACCGAAGCAAACATTTCTTTGCTCCTTGCTTGGCACTGTCAGTTATTTGCGTACAAAGTCACCCCCCACCCACTGTCTGGGCTGGACTCAGTGGGCAGGAAGAGCTCAGCTGTCAGTGGCACTTGGGGAGCTCCGGACATTACTGGGAGCTGCTTGAACGTTAAGGTGAAAACCACCTAAACATGGACACAAGGTCTAGGCTGCAGTAACTCATCTTGCATCTGCGGCTGTTGAAGCTACAAGGCAGAGGACTAAGTACAACATTTAAACTTATGTTTGACCTCAGAGAATAAAACAAATGTGTCTGTGGAAAGAAGGGAGTCAAGTTTAATCCCTTGTCACCATCAATGTGCAAACCAGGAACCTGTTGCTTTGCATTCCTGATGTGTCACCATCATGTGGCTATTCTCATAGACTCATAGACTTTAAGGTCAGAAGGGACCATTATGATCATCTAGTCTGACCTCCTGCACAACGCAGGCCACAGAATCTCACCCAACCACTTCTATAACAAACCTCCAACCTATGTGTGAGTAACCTATTCTGTCTCAGTCCCTTTAATTAAAAAATTGTGTTTTTTTCATAGAAACTATATTTTCCTTGTAGAGACACAGGGGCAAATTAATTTACAAAGGGAAGGTGATTCCAAGGCAGTTCTGGAGGAGAAGGGAACATTTTCAGCATCACTAAATTATTTTGTTGTGCCTCACAGAGAGAGAAAGAGAGAGAGAAAATAAACCTATTAATTTGAGCTACCGACACAGTTCACAGCATGAAATACATAATTTTGTGTTCAATGAGTTGTGTTCTTTTACATAATATGAAAAATATGTATTAGGCAATGAATGAAAACCTCACTGCATTGAAGAACCCACATGATCTAGTCAATGTACTACAGAATATTTAAAGAAGTTAAGAAAGATGTGCTTATAAATTAACATGCCATTTACACACGCACAAGACACAGAAGAAACTCAATTATTTGAGCTACTAAAATTTCCATTTTCTCACAGCATTTTAGGTCTCAAAGTTGTTTTAATTTGCTTATTTTTTTGGAACTAGAAATGGGGAAAGAGTACACTGAAGTCAGTGGAATTACCGCAGTGAGGTATTAGTCTCATTATTTGCCTCCAACAAAACCTTTGTTAGCACAGAGTTAACTTTGACTGTGACTATCTCTTACCTTCCAGAACATCGAGTTCAATAAAACTCAAACTCTGGAGAAACAGGGAATACAGAGTGAGGGTACATGCCCAGATAACCTTAGCTCTGCCCTCTAGAAGAGAATCCCTGATAGCATATGAGAACAAGGAAAGGTTTGGGGACAAATTACAGCTACTTCCCAAGAGTTTGTTTCTTCTGTAATTAATTGACCCTGGCCCCATCAATTGATCCTGGCCTGGTGTCTGGCTGTGGAATTTACTATTTACTATTTTTATCCCAGCATATTTAAAGATGAAACTGCTTTACAAAAGCTCCTTTATTCTAGGTTATACAAACAGGTCACTTCCCCAGCTATTTCAAGGAGATGGAATTTTCCTGACCCACAGGGAACTTAAACTAACATGCTCAAGATCACACATTCCTTAGGAGAAAAGGAAGGAGAAAAAAAAACCCACCAAACCATTGCTGTTTCTACCCAAATGATCAATGAGACCAGAAAGTGAGACTGTGCAATTAACTGTCTGGTACTACACTGACTCTGCAGTTACTTGGATGCAGACACACCCAGCTCTACGGTTGGTAAACGTACAGAGACTCTGCTGCTGCTCATGAACTAGCAGCACATGACCTCTAAACAGCTGCCATTCAAATGTATCTGAAAGTCACAAGGAACAACAATCTGTGTTAAAGGAAGGCTGCCATTTATTAGAGCCCCAGTTGATGTCGTGTGCACAAAGAGAGGTTTGAATGTGTAACAGGGAGTTTGTAAATCTTGGTTATTTTAGTTTTGTAACAGGCTCCTGTCCACCCCCAGTAGAGTTTTCAGTCCCAATGGCAACTTACTTACCAAATGTAATACAGACTAGTCCATGCCTCCCACGTGGATGTGGTTCTTGTTCTTCTGCACATTGTAGCCCACAGAGGCCAAGGACCTGCAAATGTGTCTTCATGTGCCTTTGTTTCGTTGATGAAAACAAACCAAGACACTTAGGATTGGAACTGATTTCAGCTGGGGACATGTTTGCTAGGTTTTTATGCATTTGCACAGGCAAACATTGAGTGTGTCCATTCATTTCAGGGATCCCTATTTAGTGGAGCTTCTGAGCATACTGGGAATAGAATTATTTTTATTGAAGAAATTGGGGCACTTAGATTTGAACTAAGGACCATTTGATTTGTAGTCAAACACTCTACCACTGAGCTATACCCCCATGACATTTGCATTGGCAAGTCAGTGATCTTAAGGATTTTGAAGGACGGGCTCTGCCTCAGAGAGCTCCTTTTCTATTCCCAGGCCACAGGGGTTTTAAAAATGGGGTTTGATTAAACTTTATATACACATGTAGACACCACAGCTTGCACACCCACCAACATAGCTTCCCCCCACTGACATAGCTACCACCTCTCGGGGAGATGGGTTAACTACACGGACAGGACAGCTCTCTCCCCTCCGCTTAGAGCAGCTTCATTATTTATGAATAGGTGGGAAATAACCTCCTGAATGGACAGGAACCAATGTATCAAATATTGCTGTGTCTGCATTCAATATGGGTAACTGGTCATATTGGGCTGGATTAGTAGGAGCGTTGCCAGCAGATGGAGGGAAGTGATTATTCCCCTCTAGTCAGCACTGGTGAGGCCACATCTGGAGCATTGTGTCCAGTCCCCCTCCCCACTGCAGAAACAAATTGGAGAGAGTCTAGGGAAGGGCAACAAACACGATTAGAGGGCAGCGGACTTACGAGGAGAGGCTGAGGGCAGGGCCGCCCAGAGGGGGGCAGGTGGGGCAATTTGCCCCAGGCCCTGCAGGGCCCCCAGGAGAATACAGGATTCTATAGTATTGCAACTTTTTTTTATGGAAGGGGCCCCTGAAATTGTTTTGCCCCAGGCCCCCTGAATCCTGTGGGCGGCCCTGCCCAGACCGTGGTGCTGCCCCCCCCTCCACTCCCTTCCCTCGTTCTCCTCCCTCCGAGGCCCCACCTGTGCTCCGCCCTCACTCCCGTTTGGCCACTTCCCACCCTTGCTCTTTGGCTGAGGCCTGCTGGTCGCTGGCTCCTCTCCTCCCCCAGGGCCTCCTTGCGCCTCTCCACCCCCTACCCCAAGGTCTGCCTGCTGCCCCCCCTCTCTGCCCCCTCCCCTGAGATTCACCCTGTCCACCTCTTTCTTTGGTCATCTGTTGTTATTCCTTGAAACATCAAGGATGGAATAAAAAGCTGAGTTTACTCCAGGGTGAGGAAAGAAAGGAGCCACCAACCCCCTGGCAAAGCTCAGTGCCCCAGAGAAAACCTGCCCCCTGCTATCGCAATCACTGATGTACTGGGGATATGACGGGAAAGGGACTGTCTGAATGATCAAGGCAGGAAATGGACAACAAGCTACAGCAATGTCATTAACCACAAACACACTCTCGTCATGCTTCAGCCAGAAGGGAAAGAAGCAGGAATTTTTGCAGTTCAGCCACGGACACACTTACACAACGGCACAGCAGTGACTGTGTTGTGGAAGCTGGTCTGAGGAAACAACTGGAATTGATCACTCAGTGAGAACAGAACTAGAGTGTAGTGAGAGCCACATACCCAGCAAGTAGTTGTGGCCGAGTGGTTAAGGTGATGGGCTAGAAATCCATTGGGGTCTCCCTGCACAGATTTGAATCCTGCCAACTACAGAGGAAGCCTTGGTTCTCCACTTTCAGTGGAGCTGGGTCTTGTCTCACTCTCAAGCTATGTCTACAGGAAAGAGTAACGTGGCTTTAGTTACAGTGTTTTAATTGAACAGCTGTTGAACGTCCACCCTATGCCCCTGTGTCACCAGAGCACATCCATTCTTGCATCTCTTGTCTTGCCACAGAGAGCAGTGCACTGTGGGTAGCGATCCCACTGTGCAGCTGGCTGCAGGGTGCTTTGGGAAGGGTTTGCAATGCCTCACGGGCTGGTACAGCATCACATGATGCAGGTTTCTATCCCATTGGTCCATGGGCATCCTACTAGATTGCCAGCTGCTTTTCAACTGCAATGTGCGTGGTGGGGTAGAGAGCATGTGTGTGGGGGGTGGAGAGACAGTGTGTGCGTTGCGGAAGAGTGAGTGTGTCGCACACTGTCTCTAAGTTCAGACAGCTGCTGTAAGCGACCAGTCCAGAGGCAGGGGACAGCCCCGACATCAGCCCCCCTTCTCTCCCTGGCTCAGCTCAGCACAGCACTCTCTGTCACACACACACACTGCTGCCTGCTGAGCTCTGTGTCAGGGGTGCTGGAACAGGGGGTTTAGAGGGCCATGGCCCCACCACTCTTTACTGGCTGTTAGGACACATGATGCGGGGGGGAGGGTGCAGTCTTGGGGAAGAGGCGTTCTGTGGGTGTGGCCTCAGGGGGAGAGGTGGTGTGAGTGGGGGTCCTTAGGGAAGGGGTGTCATGGGGGTGCCACAGTTCAGACAACGGTGCCCCCCCCCCCGCACTGTAAGGAAGCTTCTGCCACCCCTGCTCTGTGTTGGCAGAGCGGGAGAGAGCAGCATCCACGGCAGTGATTTGCTCCCTGGGGCTCCGGCAGGGGGGCTCGGGAGGTGATTTAAAGGGCCCGGGGCTCCGGCCGCTGCAGGGAGCCCTGGACCCTTTAAATCACCAGCCTGGGGAAGCCGGGCCGGGCTGGCACAGCGTATCGGCTCTTGCCGGTACCCCATACCGGAACATACCGGCTTACTTTCACCTCCGGAAGGTCCTCACGTGGATCAATAACTGCTTAAAAGATAGGAAACAAAGGGTAGGAATAAATGGTCAGTTTTCAGGATGGAAACAGGTAACTAGTGGTGTCTGGACTGGGACTATGACTAGTAAACATATTCATAAATGATCTGCTAAACAGTGAGCTGACAAAATGTGCAGATGATCCAAAACTACCGGCTTGCTTCCTAGAACGAACGCTCCTTGAGTGGGGTGATCCACAGGGAGTAGCTCAAACCTCCAACGTGCCTGGGCAGGGGCAGGACATTGGCACAGCAAGGGAGGGGTGTGGAAGTGACATCACAAAGGCCTTTTGCAGGACCTCAGTCTATTGGTCAAAGGTGGTGGGGAGGTGGTGACCTCACAGAGAGATGCTGACATCAGCCAGGCAGGACAGGGGCGAGGGGCCAGGGAAACCTCAGAGACCCCTGTGGCTTTGCTTCAGCAAGTCTCCTTCTCCAGGTCTCTCTTTGAGGACTGAGAGTGTATTCGGGTTCACGGACGTGAGCGCCAGGAGGAACCTCTTTCGAGTTTTTTCCTTCCCTTTTCCTGATTTTGCTAGAAAACAGCCGTCCCTGTTTAGAAGGTAAGAGCCTCCTCGAGGTCTGAAACCTGTTCAGCCTGATCCATCTCGTGGGAGTTGAATTCTAGGCATGGAAAACACAAGCTTAAGGAGGCAAAATTTTATTCCGCACCTGGGATTTTGTCCCTTAGAATCACTGGGGACATTAGGGTTTGTCCTTTTAGTTTCACCTTTTCCTCCATCCATCCCTCCCTCCTTTCTCTTTGTCTCTTGCTTCTTTTGTCCTTTCACCTGTTCCTCTCCCAACACTAGGAGAGAGGGGTGTGTGTGTGTGTGTGTTGCGTGGGAGTGCTCTGCAGCTCCCACTGTGGGAGGTCCACCCAAAAATGTGGGGCTGAAATAGTGCTCGGGCAGTGATCCCCACCGGTGACCTGGGCCATCCTTTGGGCTCTCTGGTGAGAACCTTCAGCCTCCCGTCCTCAGTCTCTACCCTGATTGGCTGAGCAGGGGGTTATTGACAGGGAGGAGACTCAGGTCCTTGTTGTTCTCTTTTAAGACCAAGGAAATAAGTCATAACCAGTTCTATGTTTGAATTTTGCTGCTTCTCTGCATTAATGGTCTCTGAGCAGTTCATGATTCTCTCTAACATTGCAGTTCTCCTCAAATACTTGCTGAATAATTACTGTGCACTGTTGTTGGTGTGGAGCTCATCTGAGAGCACTTTATTCAGGTCATTCAGTGTCTGAAATTCAAGATCTGATGGTTAGTTTGAAAATCAGGGCTCTTGGGTCCTATTCCCAACCCTGCCACTGGCTGGCTGTGTGACCTAAGACAAGTCAATTCTCCTTTCTCAGCCTTAGCTTCTCCCTCTTTCAAGTAGGGATAATAATGATCCGCTCCTACCTACCTCAACACACTCACTCTTCCCCAGCACACACACACACTGTCTCTACCCTGCTGTTGAAAGGCAGCTGGCAATCTAGTAGGATGCCCAATAGGAGAGAGAAACCTGCATCACTGAAAGTACAGCCATAGAAACACCACACACCAGCCTTCCCTAGCTGGCAAGACTCAAACCTCCACAGAAAGACATCTATGGTGTCATACCCCAGCTCGCTAAGCCCTTAGCCACAATCACTTAACATAGGGCCTCTGTCCATCATAGCCACTTAACACCGGGGCCTTTCTACACTCTGGTTCTGTTCTCACTGAAGGGTCATTTCCAATGGTTTGCTCAGACCAGCTTCCCCAGCACACTCACTGCTGTACAGCTCTGTACGTGTGGCCATGGCTGAGCAGCAAGAATTCCTGCCCATTTCCCTACTGGCTGGAGCCTGGCTAGAGTGTGTCTGTGGCTAATGACGTCGCTGTAGATTGTTCGTTTCCTGCCTTGGGAATTCAGACAGTCCCTTTCCCCAACATATCTCCAGCACATCCGAGCTCCCTGCATCCAGGTCACTTTCCTCAGCCGGGCTGCATCAGGGGAGGGCCGAGAGCAGCAGCTTCTGATGCTCCCCTCACAGCCCAGCCCAGGTGGGGACAGTGACCAGGACGCATGGGGCACTTAGTGTTGCTCCTCGCTCCCCCCAACCCTCTCTGGGGTCTCGGAGGGAGGCTGGGGGCGGGTGAGCTGCATCTTTGTGTCAACACTTGCCCCTCCCCCCACAATGTTCCTCCACCGGGTCCAAGCAGGGCGAAATGTGGGAGCCCCCCAGGAAGCCGTGTCTGACACTACACTGGCAGTGCGCACCTTCGCACTGCCGCAGGGTGCCCCTTTGATCACCGAGTGCCCCGGCTGATCTGGGGCCCCTGGAAAAGTCTCCCCCATGTCAGCCCGAGGGCTAGAGGAGCTCCCATCCCCCGCTCTGGCCCAGGGGCTGCAGCAGGGACACTGAGCTTCTCTGGTCTCAGGGCTGCAGCGAGGGGGGGGGGAGTAAATGAGTGAGCAGAGTGGGGCCAGTGGGGAAGGGGTGAAACAGAGGTGCCCAGTGGATGGGGCCGTGGGTGGAAGGCGTGGCAAGGGATGAAAGAGGGCAGGGCCGCAGGCAGAAGAGTGTTTGGGGCCAAGGTTCTGGTGCCAGGGCTGCTGCCCTTGTTCTCCCTTTCCCTGGGCTTTGGCATCACTAGCCCCTGATTAGCGAGTAGGGTTCAGTGGTCCCCAAAATGTGGGACATGACTCCTAGGGGGACACAGAGGAACAGTCATGGGGGTGTTGCCGGCCCAAAGGGCCCAAGGAGGCAGCAGGGGTTCGTTGCCCGGTGTGCGTCGCACTAATTAACACACCAGGGTGGAGAAGCAAATCAAGTTTATTTGAGATCTCAAAGCAGGCACTAGGAGAAACAGTATCTCAAATCCAGCACGCCAAATACAAGCAAGTCCCCCTTTTTATATGTCAAGCTGTTTGTATAAGCCTTTTGTTTCTCCCTGTTTTCCCTTCCTCCCTTCCCCCTTGCAACACTAAACACGATATTGTAGCTTGTTAGAACTGTTCTCACTCGCATGTTTATCTATGGCCTTCACAGCACCGACGCAGGCAGATTTCTCTCCCCCGCCTCCCCGCCGCTTTTGCTGTTTCAAACTGTCCTACAGCTGCAAGCTAAGAAAGCTGACAGTTAAAAATTTTGCTTTTAGGCTGTTAGTCTGTAGGTTGGTTAAAGTTCACAAGATGGAGTTACTGTGGCTCACTTAGACCCAGAGCAGGGGGGCTTCATCGACACTCATGGTCCTCCACCCCCCCGAGTTACCTGGTAGCTACGCCCAGTGACACCAACAATTCCCTCCTTTGAGAATACTCAACAAACCTTTGGCAGAGTTTTCTCATACTCCGAAGACAAAAAGCGATTAAGTTCCATACAATCAGGGTCATCAATTAAGGGGTACAAGGGAACATCTGGGGAATGGGGGGTACAAAGCTTATGTATGAGTACTTTACAGCAAGCGAGCAAAAGAAAGAGAACAAAACAGATTACAACACCTGTGAGCAGGAGGCGAACAATACCTCCCCCTAATCCCCCTAGATCAGGTAACCAACCCCAGAGGGAATCAAAAATAGTAGGTTCTGCTTCCTGGGCCTTCCACAGGTTAAAGGCCCGTTCAGCTGACAGGATGTGCTTGTTAATATCCTGTGAAGATTCTGGGACATAGGTACAACATTCGTCCCCAATAAGGGCACAGACCCCGCCCCGTGAGGCCAAAATATAATGTAGGGCCTGGCGGTTTTGCAGGGATAATAACTGGAGTTGGTATAACTCAGAACTTATGCCTTTGTCTATGCCCAGGGTGTCATTGGCAAACTGAGTAAGGAATACAGAAAGCCTCTTATAAAGTTGGGCCATTCGTCCTACTCCATAAGAAGGGAGGAATATCATTCCAAACCTGTCTCCCTCACCGATGGGTTCAAGGGTAGCTCTCAGGGACTGGTAGTACCTGGGGCGACCTGAGGGAGCATGGGCCACAACACAGAGGGGAGGGGCAAGGAATCCTTTATAGCAACTTCCATGCCACCCATGTGGGAGCCACTTGTAGGCATTACGGCCACATATAAAAAATGCCTATCCATTAGCAACCAGCCCATTAATCCCCTGCTGGCGCTGGGTGGCAATATGAGGGGGCCAGTACTGGAGTCCTTCCCCAGTATCCTGGCCAGTGCTGTTGAGAAAGGGGATTGTAACATTAGTTGTTGGAGACAAGTAATAGTGACAGGAACTATTACCTGCAAACCAAAGGGCATTAGGTGAAGAAGGCTCCCTAAAACAAAGCAGACCTTGGGGTACAACCCGGAGTCTGATGGGGGTAGGTTTTTGTAAGAGGTTGCCAAAGGGTTGCCAGGAGATGTTGGTCAAACTATAAAAGCGCTCCTGAGAACAATTATGGCTTAGCTTTCCTCCAACTCTGCCCGACATAAAAGGCTGCCATATATTATAAGAAGTTATCAATATTTCCTGGCAAATATCAGACCAATTTTGGGGAATGGCACACCAGGGCAGCCCCGCTGAATGATGGGGAATCTGGGCACATATCCAACAGTTGGAGAGATTAAACTCACGGGCAAAAGCAATTTTAAGGGCTTCATATGTATTGGTAGCCATATCTGTAGGGAGAGGTCCCCATTCTGCATGTGCTGTGGGTGTAACAGGAGGGAACAGAAGGAATACCTCTGTGACAAAAAAGAATGTTGTAAAAGACCCTAAACCTGAACCCATACTGGCAATTACAGCAACCCAAATGCCCAATGGATAAGAATGAAAGCCACCAAACAAAGCAGAAAATAAAAGGACCAGGACCAGAAATTAGGTCGGCCTTCTGTGAATAGATAAAACCAATGCTCAGGGTGCTCGTGGGAAGTGCGCTGTGGCTGTTCAGAGAGATCACAGGGCATTCCCAGCGACCCTTATTGTCTTTTGAATAGCAGTTTAAGTCCCAAATCATCGCTAGAAGCTGCTTCTTTAGCAGGCTGCACAGTCCACTGTTCAGGAGCAGGCACTGCTTTCAGTCGAGAGTGATGAATCCAGTTCTTGTGTCCTTCGACCTTTGCCACCATGTGGGAAACAAGCAGGACGGTGTAGGGTCCCTTCCACTTCTCTTGGAGAGGCTCATCCTTCCAGGTCCGAACAAGTACAGAATCGCCTGGCTGCAAGGAGTGGACCGGGGTATCCAGTAGAGGAGGCTGTGAATCTTTGGTATACCTGTGAAGAGAAGAAAGAACAGCAGACAGAGAGCACATGTACTGAGACAAAAACCCACAGCCTACCTCCCACTCCCCTAACAGAACCGGTGTACCATCCAGAGGCCATGCCCTTCCAAACATAATCTCGAAGGGACTAATCCCTAACCTGCCCTTGGGGAGAGCACGAATGCGGAGTAACACAAGGGGCAAAGCATCAGGCCACTTAAGAGAGGCTTCCTGGCAAATCTTAGAGAGGTGTCGCTTGAGTGTCTGATTAGTATGTTCCACTACACCACTGGCCTGTGTTCGCCACGGTGTGTGGAGACTCCAGGAGATTTGCAAGACATCTGAAATCCTTTGAACAATTTGAGATGTAAAGTGTGTCCCATTGTCAGATTCCATCCACTCGGGGAGCCCAAAGCAGGGAATGATCTCCTTGACAAACTTAAGAGCCACTGTTTTGGCGGTGTTGTTACGACATGGGAAGGCTTCGGGCCATCCACTGAATCGATCCACCATGACGAGGAGATACCTGTACCCTTGGGTTCTAGGAAACTCAGTAAAGTCTATTTGCCACACCAATCCTGGGCCTGGGGTAGGTTCCAAGGTAGCTGGCAGCACTGGCACTCCTGGTCGAGGGTTATTCTTTTGGCAGAGTAGGCATTCAGCCTGTACCTGGGATGCTAGGGGTCTAAGTCAAGAGGTTAGAAAATACTTGCTCATGAGCTGAGTAAGAGCCTCCCTGCCTGCGTGGGTGGTTTGATGCAGTTTTTGCAGCACTGGTCGGATTAAGCCCTTGGGCAGGAGGACTTTTCCCTCTGTGGAGTAAAACCATCCCTCTTTTTCCTGGAGACCAAGCCTGTCAGCCAGGTTTCTGTCCTCAGAGGAGTACTTAGGGGCTGCAAGCTCACCTACTGATGGAATGAGGGCATGCATTTGGGCATTCTCCTCTGTTGGTGATTTCAGGGTAGCAGCACGCTTGGCTTCCCTGTCTGCTCTAGCGTTGCTCTTGGTTACATCCTGGTCCTCCTTCTGGTGAGCTTTGCAATGCATCACTGCTACTGCTGAGGGGAGCTGCACTGCTTCTAAAAGCCGGCGAATTTGAGACCCATGCTTGACCGGAGAACCCTGAGCAGTTAACATTCCCCTTTGTTTCCATAGACCAGCGTGAGCATGCAATACCCCCAAAACATATTTTGAGTCAGTAAAAATATTAACCCGTTTGTCTTTTGCCAGTTCAAGTGCATGGGTTAAGGCCACTAGTTCAGCAAGCTGGGCAGATGTTCCAGCAGGTAAACTCTCTGCTTCCACTGTATCGTAGAGGGTCACAACAGCATAGCCCGCCCTCCTTTGCCCATCTATGACAGCACTGCTTCCATCAGTATACCACTCACAGTCTGCATTTGAGAGCGGTTGATCTTTTAAATCTGGGCGGCTGGAGTATTGGGCATCTATGACATCCAGACAGTCATGTTCCTGCTTTTCTGTTTCTGGTAGCAGGGTAGCTGGATTAAGGGTGGGACAGGTTTGCAAGGTAACTTCAGAGTTCTCTAACAATTTTGCCTGGTACCGAGCCACCCGAGCCTGAGTGAGCCAGAGACCACCCTTAGTGTCCAGCAGGGCTTGGACCATGTGGGGAGTATACACTTGAACAGTTCCTCCCAGTGTTAATTTTTCAGCTTCCCCAAGCACCAGGGCCGTGGCTGCAACCTCCCGCAAGCATGCTGGCCACCCCTTGGCAACTTGATCCAGTTGTTTGGAAAAGTAGGCTACAGGACGTTTCCAAGCACCTAACAGCTGAGTAAGCATTCCCAGGGCTACCCCTTTTCTCTCATGTACATACAGTTGGAACGGCTTAGAGAGATCCGGTAAACCCAGGGCTGGAGCCTCCATTAACTTCCTCTTTAAGATTTTAAATGCCCTGTCCGCTTCTGGGGACCAGTGAAAGGGGTCATGATCCGCTCCCTTAACACATTCATACAGAGGTTTTGCCCACAGTCCAAACTCTGGGATCCACATTCTGCAAAAGCCTGCCATGCCCAGAAATGCCCTAAGCCTTTTCCGGTTGCTTGGGATAGGAATCTGGCAAATAGCCTCCTTTCTTTCGTTAGAGAGCTGCCGTTCTCCTTGCCTTATGTGAAACCCTAAGTACTGTACTTCTGAGAGGGCAATTTGAGCCTTGTTCCGAGCCACCCGGTATCCTCGGAGCCCAACAAAGTTTAGGAGGCTCACAGTGGCTTGGAGGCAAGGGGTTAATCCCACAGCCGCAATTAACAGGTCGTCTACATACTGCAGGAGGAGGATCCCGTCCGGAGTATTCCACTCCTCCAGGTCTTTGGCCAGCGCCTGGCCGAAAAGCGTAGGGGAGTTTTTAAATCCCTGTGCCAACACAGTCCAGCAGAGCTGTTTTTTAACCCTTCCAGTGTCTTCCCACTCGAAGGAGAAAATCTCCTGAGATTGGGTATCAACTGGAATTGTGAAGAAAGCATCTTTCAAATCTAGGACTGAAAAATGGGTATACTGCCCCCCTATAGAAGCTAACAGTGTATATGGATTTGGAACAAGGGGGTGCAAAGTCTTAACCCGCTCATTGACTGCTCTCAAGTCCTGTACCAGCCGATACGTCCCATCGGGCTTTTGCACGGGCAGGATGGGGGTGTTCCAAGCTGATTGGCATTCTCGTAGTACCCCATGCTCTAGGAATCGATCTATAGTCTTTTTCAGTCCCTCTCTGGCTTCCCTTTTAATTGGATACTGTTTGATCCGCACTGGGCTTTTTCCTGGGAGGAGTTGAACCTTAACAGGGGTGTGATGGGTTGCCCTTCCGGGGACCCCTGATGCCCAGGCAAGGGGATACACCTGGTCCTCCCACTGGCTCCACTCTGGGGCTTGCATGGCTGAGGGTTCAATTACAAGGGCCATTATCCAGGCATTCTCAGGGGGTAAGGTAAGGGTTATATCATCTTGAGTGAAATGCAGAGTGGCACCCAAACGACAAAGGAGGTCCCGTCCTAATAGGGGTGTTGGACAGTCAGGGAGGTAAACCAGCTTGTGAGATACAGTTGTGTTTCCCAAGGCACATTCCGCTGGGGCATATACTGGGCACCTGGTTCCTTTCCCTGTGGCACCTACCACTGTAAGGGAGTCTGCTACTGGCAGCTGAAGGGGTTGATTCACGGCAGTTCGTGCTGCTCCAGAGTCTACTAAAAAGTCTATTTCTGAATTTCCCACCCGCATTTTTACTCGGGGTTCCGGGGGCAGAATGGTCCGTCTCCCCTGACACCCCTAATCTTGATCCTCTGCTGCCATCATGCATGGGGGTACCTTCCCTTTCAGGGCACTCATTTTTCCAATGTCCCTCCTTCCGGCATATGGCACACTGGTTGCGACCCAAACGCCTTTCCTGGGAACCGGGGTGCCCACGTCCACGGCCTCTCATTCCCTGGCCCCTTTCACCTTTCTGTGACTTTCCTCTGCCGCCGGCCTGCACCGCCGCTAACATCATCTTCACTTGCCTTTTTTCCTTCTCTCCCTCTCTAAGGGCATAGGCCCTGTTGGCAGTCTCCAAAATCTGAGCCATAGACATTCCCATTAAATCCTCCTTTTTCTGCAATTTCTTTTTAATATCAGGGGCCTCACGGCTAGTAAAGATACCCTTTATGATTGCCTCAGTTGTCTGATCGTCTGGGTCTGCGCTAATACTTTGCCGGATGGAGTCCCGAATGCGCTGTAGAAAAGCCACTGGACTCTCTTTTGATTCCTGGATTAGCTCATACGGCTTTGCCCAGTTGTTATGTTGGACAGCCGAGTGCCTGAGGCCATACATAAGCAATTCCTTATAGGAGTTAAGCATCCTCAAACCCCCCTCCTCATTCGGATTCCACCCGGGGTCCACTGTGGGGACAGCAGCTTCTGGCAAGGATTTTCCTTCTCTATCCTCATTATACCTTCTTTGTGCCTCCTCTCTAGCTTTAGCTATAACTTGACTCCGTTCCACTTCAGACAACAAAGTTCTCATAAGTATGTTGCAATCATCCCAGTCAGGCTTATGGCTAGCTAGACACCCTTCAAAGATTGAAATGAACCGACCTGGATTAATTGAGAATTCCCCTGCTTCTGCCTTAAAGGCAGCTAGGTGTACAGGATTAAAAGGAACATGAGAGTACACTGGCACAATCTGGGCTGCACGCTCCTGTGTTCCAGGACGGGCTACCACATTCTCAGTAATCAACGGATACAATCCCACCGAGGGGGCATTCCCTGGAACCTGTGGGGGTGTTGGAGCCGAAGGGGACACCGATTCTGCCATTACAACCGTGGGAGGGTTCTGGGGATTAGCAGCAGTTACTACCGAGTCTGTCGGAGTCAAATGGCACTTATATAAAATATCAGTCCTATTTCTTAACATCATAAACATATATGCATAGAGATGTTCATTCCATTTACCAGTTCGCTGACAAAACAAAAGTAATTGAAGGATCGTGTTGTAATTAAGTGATCCTTCTGGTGGCCACCTTTCCTGGTCCTCTAGCTGATATTGAGGCCAGTCAACTGTACAGAACCTTTTTAGTTTACTTCTAAGCATTGAATCTGATGAGAACACATCCCAGTGGGCTAGAATGCATTCTACGGGTGTACGCTGTGTTCTGCCGGCTGTACTCTGTCCCTGTCCCATACTCTAAGAATATGAAGACACTGGGCGTCCCCAGGTCCTAACAGGCAAAAAGTCCACACCACTGGACCGTTCCCACCTTATCCACAGGACCGGGTCCTCACCGTCGCCCGCAGCTGCTTCTCCACTTATCTGTGCGTTGCACCGTTGTGCCCTCCGGGGTCGACCAAACCACGTCTCCGCCGAGGCCCCCGATGAAGTCACCGGTGCGCGCTGGGCGTCGGTCGTTGTCGCAATCCGTCGGCCACCAGGAGGGATCCGGGCAAGGCTAAATTTTGCCTCGAGCCCACCCAGGGACGCCAAAACTGTTACCGGCCCAAAGGCCTGAGGCGACAGCAACAGTGGTTCGTTGCCCGGTGTGCTTCGCTCCAATAAACACACCAAGGTGGAGAAGCAAAACAAAGTTTATTTGAGATCTCAAAGCAGGCACTAGGAGAAACAGTATCTCAAATCCAGCGCAACAAAAACAAGCAATTTTCCCTTTTTATATGTCAACCTGTTTGTAAAAGCCTTTGTTTCATTCCCCCCTACCCCTCCCTTGTTAACTGCAGCTACATTAGGCATTACATTATAGCTTGTTAGAAAAGTTCTCATCCGCATGTTTATCTGTTGGCCTTGTCAGCTCAGGCACATGAAGACTTCTCCCCCTTTCCTCCCCCTCTTATCACTACTTTTGCTAGTTTAAGCAGGACCGCAGCTGTCTGCTAGAAAAGCTGACTCTCACATATTCTGCTTTTAGGCTGTTAGTATGTAGGTTGGTTAAAGTTCACAAGATGGAGTTACTGTGGCTCACTTAGACCCAGAGCAGGGGGGCTTCATCGACAATCGTGGTCTTCCATCCCCCCCGAGTTACCTGGTAGCTACGCCCAGTGACACCAACAACGGCGCAGAGTACTAACCACTATACGATCACGGCCAGGCGCTGGGGGCGCAGGCAGCAGCCCAGCGGAAAATGCTCAGCTCTGCGCTCTCGGGGCGGCCACCTACCTCACCGGCGGCCACAGGTATTTCTCAAGTCTCCCCATTACAGTCACAGGTAAAATGCTGAGCAAAGGAAAAAAGACAGGAAGCCAATCCCATGCCTGTCCCTTTTTCTGTCTTCCTCCACTCCTGGACCAAGTCCCTCCCCGTTTGTCTGGGCCATTGTCCTCATGCCCATGGCCAGCCTATTTCCCTTTGCCGCTCTGAAACGTGCCCCCACGTGCAGGCTCCGAAGCTGGGTCCGGGGGCGGAAGGCCAGGGAGAGGCTTTGGCTAGGGCCAGCATGTCCTTGCGAGGTAATTGTCTCTCTGGAGGTGAAAGACATCAGTGCAGGGTGCAAAGGGAAGTGGCCATAGAAGGAGAATGCAAGGCATGTGGTGGGCAGGCCAGGGATTTCTTTGTTCCCCCCTTGAAAAGGGGTCACCCTCCCCATTGGGGAATTGAACCCCGGTCTCCCGCGTGACAGGTGGGGATACTCACCACTATACTAACGAGGAAAGGGGCACAGGGAGGGACCCCAGCTCCCACAGACCAGCTACGGTCAGCGTACACCTACACCGTCGCATGGGCTCCAGCAGGCAACAGCACCCCTGGCCCTCTTCTGCTTCCCAAAGGCTTTGGCCGCAGCAACAGCCCTGGGAAAAGCCCTGGCCCTCCTCACCTGCCCTTGCCCAGCACGACGCCTTTTCGCGCCTACACAGCTCCTCACACAACACCCGCCTGGGACCTTGCCCTCCCCTACCAGCTCAGCAGCACCTTTTTCCTCTCAAAAAGTCCTCTTGACGGTGTGTCGAAGTGGGACTGTTCGTACTGGGGGCTGGGAATGCTGGGTGCAGGCCTCTAAGTATCTAGCAAAGCAGAAGGCCGGCGCAACCGAATGCCTGACACTCTGTCTCCTAGCAACTGGTGGCCCGAAAACCTCCCCTGCAAAGGTGCATCTAAAGGTGTAGGAGACAAAGGGGTCAGGTGACCTCCTGGCCCGGGAAAGAAGCTGGGCAGAGAGGAGGGGCCGGAGGGGTTTGGGCAGACTGGAGCTGGCTAGGGAAAAGAGGGGAGGCAGAGAGAGAGGGCTCTGATCCCCAAGGGGGGCTGTGGGGCTCCGGGGCCCCAAGATGGACCTAACAGGGGGGATCCTGTTATCTGTGCCTGCAAGACCTGTGTTGGACTGTGTTCCTGTCGTCTAAATAAACCTTCTGCTTTACTGGCTGGCTGAGAGTCCTTGTGAATTGGCAGGGAGCCCGGGGGTGCAGGGCCTGACTCCCCTACACTCCGTGACAACTGGTGGTAGCAGTGGGATCTACTGCACCCCGTGGACGGCGCTTCCTGCAGTAAGTGACTGGGGAGCTGTAAAACGAAGGGGCGATTAACCCCTGGGAGAGTGTGACCAGAGAGCAGGACTTTGCAGTAAAAGGGTCACCCGGGGGATCACAGCGAGCGGTCCCAGGGGCAGAGGAGTCTGCAGCTCTGGCAGAGAGGGGGTGACCTCAAGGACTGGCACACTAGGGGTCCCCCTGGAACCTGTGGGGAGCGGCGAGCACCCCGGCCTGCGAGTGGCCAGCAGGAAGATGTATGCCAAGCGGCGCAAGTGCGACCTGGTGGAGATTTGCAAGCACAGGGGGCTGTGCAGTGGGAAACTCACCAAGGACCAGCTGATTGCCCAGCTGGAGGAGGAAGATCACAGGAATGAACCGATCCCTGTCTCTGAGGGAAGCAGCCAGGCAGATGCAGCGCAGGTACCAGTGTCTGGCCCGGGCTGGGAGTGGTCAGCCGGCTGCTGAGGGCGTCCCGAGACCCCCCCATTCCTATGCCTAGGGGGAGGGGTAGGAGGAGCCTAGCGATCACCGAGGGCACCGTGACTCCCCCGGCCAGCAGGGGATCCTCCCGGCGAAGCTCACCCCCCAGCAGGGGATCGTCCCGGCGACGCTCATCCGTGGAGCGCCAGCGGCTGGAATGGGAGAGAGAGATAAAACTGAGAGAGCTGGAGGATCGTAAGGAACAGAGGGAGCATGACCGGAAGGAGAAGGAGAGACAGAGGGAACATGAGGCGCGACAGAGGGAGCAGGAACTGGAGGAGAAAAAGCGACAGCGTCAACATGAGCTGGACCTGGAGAGGCTGGGGGGCAGCAGGCCCCGGGCGATGGTGAGTGAAGGGGGGGCCAGGACTGCGCGGAGCTTGGATAAGTCCATCCTGGCCCCGCGCAAGGAGGGGGAGGACATGGGTGACTTCCTAGATGCCTTTGAGATGGCCTGCGAGCTGCACCAGGTGGATCCTGCGGACAGGCTCCGGGTTCTCACCCCCTTACTGGACCCCAAAGCCGTGGCATTGTACGGCCAGCTGGGAGAGGAGGAGAAAGGGAACTACGAACCATTCAAGCAGGCCCTGCTGCGCGAGTTTGGGCTGACTCCTGAGATGTACCGGGAGAGGTTCCGGAGTCAGGATAAAACCCCTGAGGTCTCCTATCTGCAACTGGCCATCCGCATGGAGGGGTACGCCAGCAAGTGGGCAGATGGGGCCCAGACGAAGGGGGACCTGGTTAAACTGCTGGTACTGGAGCAGCTGTATGAGCGGTGCCCATCCGACCTGAGGCTGTGGTTAAGGGACCAAAAGCCAGAGAACCCGCGACAGGCAGGGCGGCTGGCCAATGACTATGTGAAGAGCCGGTTGGGGGGTGGCAGGGAGGAGCCCCAAAGGAACAGGCCCATCGCGACGCAGAGAGAGAGTCATCCTGAGACCACCCAAAAGGGGAATCGGGAGAACTCCCTCCCAAAGGGAACGGCCAGCGCCAGGGACAACCGACCAGTTCGAAGGGACCAACGGGACATGAGCTGCTATCACTGTGGCCAGAGGGGCCACCTGCGGTCCCAGTGGCCCAGACCCATGCACAATCTGAGCAGACCGACCCCCCACCGGGTTAACTTGGTAGAGACCCAGTCGGATGAGAGGCAGCGTTCGCAGGAAAGGGGGGCTGGCTGCGTACCACCTGCGAAGGAGGGAGGGGGGCCCCGGGCCGACCCCTCCGAGGGGCTGGATGCTCCCCGCCCTGAGTTTTGGGTTTACAGGGTGGGCACAGGGCTGCCCCTCCGGAGCGAGTGCCTTGTTCCCCTGGAGGTAGATGGGAGGAAGGTCACTGGGTACTGGGACACAGGCGCAGAGGTGACGCTGGCCCGGCCCGAGGTGGTGGACCCAGATCGGATGGTGCCCAACACCTACCTGACCCTGAGGGGTGTGATCGGGACCCCATTCAAGGTGCCTGTGGCGAGGGTACACCTGAAGTGGGGGGCCAAGGAGGGCCCCAAGGACGTGGGGGTGCACCCACATTTGCCCACGGAGGTGTTAATGGGGGGGGACCTCGAGGACTGGCCAAGTAACACCCGGGGTGCCCTGGCCGTGAACCGTAGTCAGAGTCGACGCAGGGCTCTGCACCCTGACACCGGGGAAGGTACTCTGCCCAAGGCGCAGGACCCTGACCTGGTGGGGAGGGAACGCCCAGGGACAGGGCTCAGAGAGGCTGTGGCCTCAGACCCAGCCGGTGAGAGAGAGCAGATCCCCGTCCCTGCCCCAGCGGCTGAGTTCCAGGCCGCGGTGCGGTAAGACCCCTCCTTGCGGAGGATAGGGGACCTGGCCAACCTTGGGGGGGGGACAGACCATGGGACGAGGTGGCCGGAAAAGGTTCCTGTGGGAGAAGGGGTTCCTGTACCGAGAATGGGCTCCCCCAGGGAAAATGGAGTCGGGGGGATCAGGAGGCAGCTGGTGGTACCCCAGGAGTATCGCCACCAGCTGCTGTGCCTGGCCCATGACATTCCCCCCTCAGGGCACCAGGGAGCCTGGTGTACCCAGCAGAAGCTGCTATGGAGCTTTTACTGGCCTGGGGTCTTTACCCATGTCCGGCAGCACTGCCGCTCCTGTGACTTCTGCCAGAGGGGGAGGAAGGCCCAGGACAGGGGGAAGATGGCTGTAAGACCCTTGCCCCGCCCCGAGGAGCCTGTCCAGAGGGGGGCCAGGGTCAAAAGGGGGGCTCTGAACCGAGAGAGCCCGAATCACAGACCCCCAGACTGGAACATGGGGAGAAGGACCCAGCCCAGCGGGCACCCCAGGGGTACTGGGGTGGGGAAAGGGCATGGGCGGCATAAGGCTTCCCCCCTGCAACCTGCAAGTGCCCTCGAGTCCCCCCGACCTACAGGGGGGCAGGAAACTGGAATGACCTGGGGTAACTCTTCCCCCAGAACGGGGGGGACCCTGGGGCAGCCATGGGAATGTAGGTGGGTTCGAACTTCCCCAGGTCACTGGCTGGAGTGACCCCGCTCAGTTCGGTCTCGAAGGGGGGAGAGGTGTGACGAAGTGGGACTGTTCGTACTGGGGGCTGGGAATGCTGGGTGCAGGCCTTTAAGTATCTAGCAAAGCAGAAGGCCGGCGCAACCGAATGCCTGACACTCTGTCTCCTAGCAACACCTCCCCTGCAAAGGTGCATCTAAAGGTGTTGGAGACAAAGGGGTCAGGTGACCTCCTGGCCCGGGAAAGAAGCTGGGCAGAGAGGAGGGGCCGGAGGGGGTTGGGCAGACTGGAGCTGGCTAGGGAAAAGAGGGGAGGCAGAGAGAGAGGGCTCTGATCCCCAAGGGGGGCTGTGGGGCTCCGGGGCCCCAAGATGGACCTAACAGGGGAGATCCTGTTATTTGTGCCTGCAAGACCTGTGTTGGACTGTGTTCCTGTCGTCTAAATAAACCTTCTGCTTTACTGGCTGGCTGACAGTCCTTGTGAATCGGCAGGGAGCCCGGGGGTGCAGGGCCTGACTCCCCTACACTCCGTGACAGACACCCTCCCCCTTCCACACTTCAGACTCACCTCATCACAAACTCACCCACGGCCCCTTTGGCTTCTCAAGCGCCTCTGGAGGGACGCAGCTTTCCAGGCACGCAGATCCTTCCCTTCAACGTGCACTGGACGGACATTCCAAACACAGCCCTTTCCAGGAGGGAATGCGCTGCTTTTGGACCCTGGCACCCAGCAAGAAGTCCTGGGACTCTTTTTCTGACGGATGGACCCCACTGACTTGCCTTTACCAAGCAGAAACTAAGGACCGGCTGATGGCTCTCTTTGCAAATGGACGCCATCAGACTGAGCCACGAGGCGTGCTGCAGGATAGCCCCTCCCCACCAAAAATTAATGCCGTGACCCAGATTCGAACCGAGGTTGCTGCGACCACGGCACAGAGTACTAACCACTATATGATCACGGCCAGGCGCTGCAGGTGCAGGCAGCAGCCCTGCAAAAATTGCTCAGCTCTGCGCTCTCGGGGCGGCCACCTACCTCGCCGGCGGCCACAGGTCTTTCTCAAGTCTCCCCATTACAGTCACAGGTCAAATGCTGAGCAAAGGAAAAAAGACAGGAAGCCAATCCCATGCCTGTCCCTTTTTCTGTCTTCCTCCACCCCTGGACCAAGTCCCTCCCCGTTTGTCTGGGCCATTGTCCTCATGCCCCTGGCCAGCCTATTTCCCTTTGCCGCTCTGAAATGTGCCCCCACGTGCAGGCCCCGAAGCTGGGCCCGGGTGAGGCTTTGGCTAGGGCCAGCGTGTCCTTGCAAGGTAATTGTCTCTCTGGAGGTGAAAGTCATCAGTTCAGGGTGCGAAGGGAAGTGGCCGTAGAAGGAGAATGCAAGGCATGTGGTGGGCTGGCCAGGGATTTCTTTGTTCCCCCCTTGAAAAGGGGTCACCCTCCCCATCGGGGAATCAAACCCTGGTCTCCCGCATGACAGGCAGGGATACTCACCACTATACTAACGAGGAAAGGGGCAGGGGAAGGGGCCCCAGCTCCCACAGACCAGCTATGGTCAGTGTACACCTACATCGTCGCATGGGCCCCAGCAGCCAACAGCACCCCTGGCCCTCTTCTGCTTCCCAAAGGCTTTGGCCGCAACAACAGCCCTGGGAAAAGCCCTGGCCCAGCCGGACGCCTTTTCGGGCCTACACAGCTCCTCACACAACACCTGCCTGGGACCTTGCCCTCACCTACCAGCTCAGCAGCACCTTTTTTCCTCTCAAAACCTCCTCTTGACACCCTCCCCCTTCCACACTTCAGACTCATCTCATCACAAACTCACCCACGGCCCCTTTGGCTTCTCAAGCGCCTCTGGAGGGACGCAGCTTCCCAGGCACGCAGATCCTTCCCTTCAACGCGCACTGGATGGACATTCGAAACACAGCCCTTTCCAGGAGGGAATGTGCTGCTTTTGGACCCTGGCGCCCAGCAAGAAGTCCTGGGACTCTTTTACTGACGGATGGACCCCACTGACTTGCCTTTACCAAGCAGAAACTAAGGTCCGGCTGACATAGGCGGCAGGTTTGTATAATTTTTTTGTGGGGCCCAAAATGGTGGTGCCCCCCCGCTCCCGCCCTGTAAGCCGATATAAAATGACGCTACAACGCATCAGCGCCACAAGATTACAAGGGTCAATTAAAAGTGGAAAGTCAGAAGCAGCACTTGCCTACTTCAATATACGGTATTATATTTTGTTGCACCTGTTGTGAT
Organism: Mauremys mutica; assembly: GCF_020497125.1. Classification (NCBI taxonomy): domain Eukaryota; kingdom Metazoa; phylum Chordata; order Testudines; family Geoemydidae; genus Mauremys; species Mauremys mutica. The sequence continues at coordinate 279,011 of NW_025423293.1, forward strand.
GAAGTGGGAATATTCTTAATATTTTCTCTGAATACTGTGTGGGTGCCTCAGTTTCCCCTGTAAGATGCTACTTGAAGGTGTTGGGGAGAAAGAGATCAGGTGGCCTCCTTGTCCGGAAGAGACACAGAGGCCAGAGGAGGGAGTGTCAGTTTGGAGCTGGCTGTGGAAATGGGGAGAGACCCAGAACTTGGTTCTGGGCTGCCCGCCCTGCAAGATGGACCTGACAGAGGGGTTCTGTTTTCTGTACCAACAAGCTCTGTTTAAACTGTGTTCCCATCATCTAATAAACCTTCTGTTTTACAGTCTGGCTGAGAGTCACATCTGACTGCGGAGTTGGGGTGCAGGGACCTCTGGCTGCCCCAGGACCCCGCCTGGGCGGACTCACTGCGGAAAGTGCATGGTGTGGAAGGGCATGCTGAATGCTCTGAGGTCAGACCCAGGGAGGTGTAAGCTTCTTGCCCTGGAGACAGTCTGCTCAGAGAGGAGGCTCCCCCAGAGTCCTGACTGGCTTTGAAGGAGTGGTTCCAGAGCATCCCAGCATCCCCTTCCACCCCATGCACTTCCCAGAAGTCCGCACAGGCACTAACACTCCCTCCTCTGGCCTTTGTCAAGAAGGCTAACAGCATTTTGGGCTGTATAAGTAGGGGCATTGCCAGCAGATCGAGGGACATGATCATTCTCCTCTATTCAACATTGGTGAGGCCTCATCTAGAGAACTACGTGCAGTTTTGGGCCCCACATTGCAAGAAGGATGTGGAAAAATTGGAAAATCCAGTGGAGGGCAACAAAAATGATTAGGGGGCTGGAGCACATGACTTCTGAGGAAAGGCTGAGGGAACTGGGATAGTTTAGTCTGCAGAAGAGAAGAATGAGGGAGGATTTAATAGCTGCTTTCAACTACCTGATAGGGGGTTACAAAGAGGATGGATCTAAACTGTTCTCAGTGGTAGCAGAGGACAGAACAAGGAGTAATGATCTCAAGTTGCAGTGGGGGAGGTTTAGGTTGGATATTAAGAAAAACTTTTTCACTAGGAGGGTGGTGAAACACTGGAATGGGTTACCTAGGGAGGTGGTGGAATCTCCTTCCTTAGAGGTTTTTAAGGCCCGGCTTGACAAAGCCCTGGCTGGGATGATTTAGTTGGGAATTGGTCCTGCTTTGAGCATGAGGTTGGACTGGATGACCTCCTGAGGCCCCTTCCAACCCTGATATTCTATGATACTCTAAACTGACCACCAAATTTAAGTTGCATGTTTTTCCTGTCAGGTGAGGATTCTGGGGCAGGGCTGGGGATAAGGAACTTGGGGTGCAGAAAGGCTGCCCCAGGGCTAGGGTCAAAGAGGACTCCCCTCCACCCTCCCTGGCAGCAGCAAGCTCCAGGGGAGGGACCCCTCCTCTCCCCCGCAGTTCACTGCACATGCTCCTAGGGTCCCTCTCAGGTCCAGAAAGCCCACTCGCCTCCCCTATGGTGGGTACCGAGGGGGGAGGTTGCCATCACGTATGGCCTCCCCTGCTGCCACCCCTCACCATAGCCTCACTGGGGATGGGGCTGCCCCTTGCCCAGCATGGTGCAGGAGTGGGGACTGCAGGGTGGTAGCTGGGGAGGGGCAGAGTATCACAAAATTCACCCAAGCCCCAGCTGCACAGGTCCAGGAAGCTCCCCTCCCCAGTGGTGTAGCCAGGTTCTAACATCATGGGGAGCGAACATTTAAAAAAAGATGCCAGCCAACATATCCAATTACTAATCAGGTAGTTCTATAACAGGCTATAACAGGCTGCCCTGGACCCCATCACCCCCTGAAGCACAAGGTAGGGGTAGGCACCACCATGTTGTGCAACAAACACTTGACAAAATTACTGGACTTAGTGATGGACAATGCGGGCAGGTGGGTATTATGTCATTCAATCATTCAACCCATAAAATTGCACACATTTTGCCTCAGTGAAATTAAATATCCAGAGAATTACTGGGCCTGTGATGATGATGATGACCAGGGCTTGCTCACCTGTGGCTCCCCCTCCCTGTGCTGTGGAGGCACAGCCAGGCAGGTCTGCATCTGCAGGCAGGCACCCTGCCTCATGTGCAGCTCCTGTGGGCCCTGATAGCCACTAGACTGGGAGCCTCCCGGCCAATGGAATGGGCTGGGCTGCGGGGCGGAAGGCAAAGGGGGAGATTGTAGGGAGCTTTGGAGGAGGGGAGGCAGTGGGGGAGGGGAGTGGGCTGGCACAAAGGGGAGGGCTCTCTGGAGAGGAGTCACAGGGACACAGGGGTCATTGGGAGTCTCTCGAGGGGGCAGAGGGTTGTGTGGGTCTCTGTGGGGCGGGGGCTGTGATGGGCGGAGCCAGCTGCAACCTGGGTCTGCTCTGCGGGGGGTGTTGCTATAGTCCCCTCAGGAAGCTCCCCCCATCCTGTGTATTTTATATCAGCCCCGGGGTGCCCATTGCTGCTCCTTTCCCCGCCCACGGCTCCATCTGTCTGTTCCCACAACCTCCCAGCTGTGTCCTGGTGTGTGTCTGTCCCACAACCCCCCGGCTGTGTCTGTGTGTCTGGCTGCCCCCACCACCCCCAGCTGTGTCTGTCTTTCTGTCCCCACCACCCCCGGCTGTGTGTGTCTGTCCCACAACCCCCTGGCTGCGTCCTTGTGTCTGTCTGTCCCACAGCCCCCCTGGCTGTGTCCGTGTGTCTGGCTGCCCCCACCACCCCCGGCTGTGTCTGTCTGTCCCACAACCCCCCCGGCTGTGTCTGTCTGTCCCCACCACCCCCTGGCTGTGTCCATGTGTCTGGCTGCCCCCACCACCCCCAGCTGTGTGTGTCTGTCCCCACCACCCCTGGCTGTGTCCTTGTGTCTGTCTGTCCCACAACCCCCGGCTGTGTCTGTCTGGCTGCCCCCACCACCCCCGGCTGTGTCTGTCTGTCCCACAACCCCCTGGCTGTGTCCTTGTGTCTGTCTGTCCCACAACCCCCGGCTGTGTCTGTCTGTCCACCCCAACCACTCCCGGCTGTGTCTGTCTGTCCCACAACCCCCCGGCTGTGTCCGTGTGTCTGGCTGCCCCCACCACCCCCAGCTGTGTCTGTTTGTCCCCACCAACCCCCCCCCCCCGGCTGTGTCCTTGTGTCTGTCTGTCCCCACCACCCCCAGCTGTGTCTGTCTGTCTGTCCCCACCACCCCCGGCTGTGTGTGTCTGTCCCACAACCCCCCTGGCTGTGTCCTTGTGTCTGTCTGTCCCACAACCCCCTTGGCTGTGTCCGTGTGTCTGGCTGCCCCCACCACCCCTGGCTGTGTCTGTCTGTCCAACAACCCCCCCGGCTGTGTCCTTGTGTCTGTGTGTCCCACAACCCCCAGCTGTGTCTGTCTGTCTGCCCCCACCACCCCCTGGCTGTGTCCTTCTGTCTGTCTGTCCCCACCACCCCCTGGCTGTGTCCTTGTGTCTGTCTGTCCCACAACCCCCGGCTGTGTCTGTCTGGCTGCCCCCACCACCCCCAGCTGTGTGTGTCTGTCCCCACCACCCCTGGCTGTGTCCTTGTGTCTGTCTGTCCCACAACCCCCGGCTGTGTCTGTCTGGCTGCCCCCACCACTCCCGGCTGTGTGTGTCTGTCCCACAACCCCCTGGCTGTGTCCTTGTGTCTGTCTGTCCCACAACCCCCAGCTGTGTGTCTGTCCCCACCCCACCCCGCTGTGTGTGTCTGTCCCACAACCCCCTGGCTGTGTCATTGTGTCTGTCTGTCCCACAACCCCCAGCTGTGTCTGTTTGTCCCCACCAACCCCCCCTCCCCGGCTGTGTCTGTGTCTGGCTGCCCCCACAGCTCACCGGCTGAGTCTGTCTGATAGGGACAGACGCTGCTGCTGCTCTGCCCAGGGCTCAGCCGCTGCCGGTGGCTCGCTCCCCCTCCCTGCTGTGGAGGCGTGGCCAGGCAGCTCCGGCACCGCCCCCGGCAGCTCCCATTGGCTGGGGGTCCCGGCCAATGGGCTGTGAGCCCAGTCAGGGCTGGGGCCTCTCCCGGGAGCTGCCACTGCCGCGAGAGCGCCCGGCAGTGCGACGCGGGGACCCCCGAAGCACAGGACCTGGGGCCCAAACATTGGTGGAGCTGGGCCCAGCTTCAGGATTATTGGTGAAGCCTGGGCCCCACGGGCCCATAGAACTCGCCGCCTATGCCCACCTGGATCCCAGCGGGGCCGGGGGCAGAGCCTGGTTGCAGCGGAGAACAGCGGCTCCGCTCCGGTTCGGGCGGCTCCAGCGCTGCTGGCAGCACGTGGACACCAGGGAGCAGCTGCTCAGCCCGGGCTCCTGCGTCACAATGGAGGCAGCAGCAGCGTCCGGTCTGTGCCAGGGCCCCGCCCCCAGGAGCTGCCCCGCCCCCGGGCTGCACCAGACCCCGCCCCCAGGAGCTGCCCCGCCCCCGGGCTGTGCCAGAGTCCCGCCCCCAGAAGCTGCCCCGCCCCCGGGCTGTGCCAGAGCCCAGCCCCCAGGAGCTGCCCCGCCCCCGGGCTGTGCCAGAGCCCCGCCCCCAGGAGCTGTCCCGCCCCCGGGCTGTGCCAGAGTCCCGCCCCCAGGAGCTGCCCCGCCCCCGGTCTGTGCCAGAGCCCTGCCCCCAGGAGCTGCCCCGCCCCCGGGCTGTGCCAGAGCCCCGCCCCCAGGAGCTGCCCCGCCCCCGGGCTGTGCCAGAGCCCCGCCCCCAGGAGCTGCCCCACCCCTGGGCTGTGCCAGAGCCCCGCCCCCAGGAGCTGCCCAATGTCCCATCTCTGGGCTTAGTTCTCCTGCCTCCTTCTTCCCAGCACCCCCTGCTCCCAGCTGCTCCCTTCCTGTGTCTGCAACCCCCCCTCCCGCCCCGGGGTGGGCTGCAGCACTCGCTGGGGCTGTCTCCAGTGGCTGAAGTTGCCTCCATCTCTGCTTTATCTGGGGGGGGGGAGACAAAGAGAGGAGATGGTCCCAGGGTGTGAAAGCAAAATTAGGGGGCAGTGAAAGAAGGACTGTTTGGAAAGGTGGGTTTTTTGCGAGGGGGGAGGGTGATCCAGAAGGAGTCAGAAGAAGTTGGGCAGCAGAGGCTCAGAGAAATTGAGGGAACCCCCTGGGTGTCCCAGTGTTGGCCAGGGATTGTACAGCACCTAGCGCAATATGGGGTCCCGATCTCAGTCATGGTCTGTGCAGCACCTGGGAGCCCTGATGTCTGTTTCCTGATCACAGGCACTGGGAATGGAGAGAGGGAAAACCTCAGCACCTGAAGGGTTAATGCAGCCCTGTGTGCAACCCCCACTGGGTGGCGCTGCTGCTCTTATGAGGGGTTCTCTTAGCAGACAAACATCACAATCCCAGTCCCATGGGGTCTTGTGGTCAGGATTCCTGGTTTTCACCCAGGCAGCCTGGGTTTAATTCCCAGTGTGGGAATAATGCAGAGTTTTTGCTCAGAGGGGAGGAAGGGAATGGGCAGGGATCCTGGAAACAGGGCATTAGACAGTGCTGGGATGGGATCCCAGAAGTGGGAGTGGGGGGCAGAGCTCTGAGGGGAGATCAGGGAACGATCCCAGCAGTGTGGGAAGTGGGCAGCATGGAGAGTCCAGGCCTGGTATGCGGAGTGGGAAGAGGGAATGTGTCCCTCTAAACTCACCAAGGGCAGACTCAGCAGGACTGGAAGAATTACGTGTTTGTTGGTAAATGTCAATTTCTGTGGAAACACACGACCCAATGGCAAAATATTTCCATCGATAATAATCAAAATTGACAGATGGGCAAAGTAAGAAACATGCTGCTTGAGAACGTGTCCTGTTGTAATCCTATAGGGGTCCCTTCTGCCTCAGGCACCACCATGTGGACGTTTCATTTCCGACTTCAGTTTCACACAGAGACACAATTTCCTTTGCATGGATCCATGAACAGCAAAACCTCCCTGTGTCTCTTGTCTGAGCCAGGGCATTCGATTCCATTGAAATCTTCTCTCCTGCAATGGCAATGGTCAAACAGAGGGGACGTGTCCACCTTCATCCCCCGCCCCCCGGCAGTGAGATATTTTCTCTCCTCTTCATGCTGCTGTTTTTATTCCATGAGTCATCAAGGATGGAATAAAAAGCTGAGTTTACTCCAGGGTGAGGAAAGAAAGGAGCCACCAACTCCCTGAAAAATCTCAGTGCCCAGAAAAAACCTGCCCTGCTATTGGACTCACAGAGGTGCTGGCAATATGACGGGAAAAGGGACTGTCTGAATTGTCAAGGCAGCGAATGACACACTCTGGCCATGCTCCAGCCAGTAGGGAAATGGGCAGGAATTCTTGCTGTTCAGTCATGGCCACACATACAGAGCTGCACAGCAGTGAATGTGCTGGGGAAGCTGGTCTGAGCAAACCATTGGAAATGACCCTTTAGTGAGAACAGAACCAGAGTGTAGAAAGGCCCCTGTGTTAAGTGGTTGTGACTGAGGGCTTAGGGAGCTGGGCTATGACACTTCAGAGGTTTTTCTGTGGAGGTTTGATTCTTGCCAGCTAGGCAAGGCTGGTGTGTGGTGTCTCCATGGCTGTACTTTCAGTGATGCAGGTTTCTCTATCCCATTGTTCCATAATTATAATCAGCCAATCAGAACCTCTCCATAGACCCCTTACACGACAACCTTTCTACCATATTGGCTGCAAATATAGAACAGTGGTCACAACGGTAATCTATACAGTTACAGATTATGTCAATAACGTCACAGGAGGTGACACGGCATCAGTGAGACTGATACTGGAATACTGCCTCCAGTTTTGGTGTCCTCATTTGAAAAAGATGTTGTGAAATTGGAGCTGGGGCAGCAAAGAGCCACCAAATGTTGTGAGGGCTGGAGAAAAATGCCTTCTAGTGAGCTATTGAAAGAGCTCAACATGTTTCGTTTACCAAAAGAAGATTGAAAGGTGACTTAATTGAAGTGTTGAAGGGCCTTAATGGAGAGAAAAGATTTGGGTATTAAAGGGCTCTTTAATTGAGCAGAGAAAGGCATAACAAGACCCAGTGGCTGGAAGGTGAAAAGAGACAAATTCATATTACAAAAAGGCACAAAAATTCAACAGCGAGGATGATTCACCACAGGAACAAGCTACCAGGAAAGTGGTGGATTCTCTATCTCCTGATGTCATTTAATGAAGACTAGATGCCTTTCTGGAATGCGTTTGCTCCAAAAGTAGCTATTGTGTCATATAGGAGGCCTGTGATATGCAGGGGGTCAGATTAGATGCTCTAATTGTCTCTTCTGGCCATAAGGTCGACTAATTTCTGAAAAACTGAGTGTAGCATTGGGAACAGCTTCTGATGTTTTCCTGTCTATCTGGCTTGCTTTCTAGAACAAACGCTCCTTGAGTGGGGTGATCCACAGGGAGTAGCTCAAACCTCCAAAGTGCCTGGGCAGGGGCAGGACATTAGCACAGCAAGGGAGGGGTGTGGCAGTGACATCACAAAGGCCTTTTGCAGGACCTCAGACTATTGGTCAAAGGTGGTGGGGAGGTGGTGACCTCACAGAGAGATTCTGACATCAGGCAGGCAGGACAGGGGCGAGGGGCCAGGGAAACCTCAGAGACCCCTGTGGCTTTGTTTCAGCAAGTCTCCTTCTCCAGGTCTCTCTTTGAGGACTGAGAGAGTATTCGGGTTCACGTACGTGAGCGCCAGGAGGAACCTCTTTCGAGTTTTCTCCTTCCCTTTTCGTGATTTTACTAGAAAACAGCCGTCCCTGTTTAGAAGGTAAGAGCCTCCTCGAGGTTTGAAACCTGTTCAGTCTGATCCATCTGGTGACAGTTGAATTCTAGGCATGGAAAACATGAGCTTAAGGAGGCAGAATTTTATTCCGCACCTGGGATTTTGTCCCATAGAATCACTGGAGACATTAGGGTTTGTCCTTTTTGTTTCACCTCTTCCTCCCTCCTTTCTCTTCATCTGTTGCTTCTTTTGTCCTTTCTCCTGTTCCCATCCCAACACCAGGAGGTGTGTGTGTGTGTGTGTGTGTCATGGAGGAGTGCTCTGCAGCTTCCACTGTGGGAGGTTCACCCAAAAATGTGGGGCTGAAATAGTGCTCAGGCAGTCAGGGCCGGGTTAGCCTTTTGTGTGCCCCGGCACCAAACATATTTGTGGGCCCCTATGTAGTCACTGTGGGCTCCAAGTGTGGGCCTGGTGGGGCAGTGCCATTGGTGCCATAGTATACCCGGTACTGAACCTCAGAGACATTTTTCATTTTGATCACACACCTCTCCATGACTATATGCATTGCCATACACAGCTCCCTCAGCCCCCAGTTTTTCTCATTGAGCTGTACACCCATGTGGGTTTTCCAGTGTCCACAGTGAGTAGAACTTTCACAGTGACCAAGGAAACTCCCCAGATTTATCTCCTTCCTCATTCAGACCCTCTCTAGCCATGTCTCCAGTACCCCCCTATGTCACCAGTCACGGCATGTGGTCCTAGTCTCAGCTCAGAGTTCTAAAGCCAGCAGATACCTGATCAGTTGTGACAGATCCCTCCCTCAGCCCCCATCCTGCCATGTGAGCCAGCCACCTGCAAACACCATTTCCCCAAAGTGAGGACTTAGCCCTTGGGAATCTGAAGACACCAGCCTTTCTCCCTCTGCTCACATCTGCATGCTAGTCTGCTACCTGGTCACCACCACCTCTCCCCAGGCTTGGTGCCGCTGGTCTGGAGGTATATATTGTCACCAAATTTGAAATGATTGTGCATGAGGATAAAGTCACAGAGCTCAGCAAACAGTTGTGCTGTGGCATCATCAGGGATACTGTTCCTGACAGCTTGTATTCCATCTGTGGGTGGGATGTTTGTGTATAGAGCCTCCACATCCATGGTGGCTAGGATGGTGTTTTCTGGAAGATCACCAATGCATTGTAGTTTTCTCAGGAAATCAGTGGTGTCATGAAGATAGCTGGGAGTGCTGGTGGCGTAGGGTCTGAGTAGAGAGTCCAAATATCCAGAAAGTCCTTCAGTGAGAGTGCCAATTCCAGAGATGATGGGGCATCCAGGATTTCCAGGTTTGTGGATTTTGGGTAGTAGATAACCCCGGTCAGGGATCTAAGGGTGTGTTGATTTGTTCTGGTGTTAGTGTAGGGAGTGTCCAGAGTAGATGGTGCAGTTTCTTAGTATATTTCTCAGTGGGATCTGAGGAAAGTAGCCTGTAGAATTTGGTATTGGAGAGTTGTCTGGCAGCCTTCTTTTGGTAGTCAGACCTGTTCATGATGACAACAGCACCTCCTTTACCAGTCTTTTTAATTATAATGTCAGGGTAGTTTCTAAGGCTGTGGATGGCATTGCGTTCTGCATGACTTAGGTTATAAGGCAAGTGATGTTGTTTTACCAGAATTTCTGCCTGTGCACGTCGGCGGACGCATTCTATGTATAGGTCCAGACCGTCATTTCGAGAACCAACCTCGTTATCTCTAGACTGATTCTTGCCTGCATATTTATACCTGCCCCTGGAAATTTCCACTACATGCACCTGATGAAGTGGGTATAAACCCACAAAAGCTTATGCTCCAATATAAGGTGCCACAGGACTCTGTCGCTTTTGATCCAGACTAACATGCCTACGCCTCTGATACTTATCCTATTAAGTTAAGTAATAAAGTCTTAAACATTATAATCTGTTTATACAACACATTTGATATTTCTCCAATGCCAGTGAAAACACACTTCAGTTCAAGGTATTAAAGGTGTAAAGATTCAAAACAAGAAAACGAATTTAAAAATTGAATTTGCATTTACAAACGACTGATCTAAAAGTCTGTTGTAGCCTCTGGAAACTGTTCAGTTCTATAATATAATATAGGAATCCTGAGTATGTATCTACAGTGACCCAACTGGATGATTCTTTATCGTGCCTTAATGAAAATACAATATGACACTCTACATCTTCAATGTTATTAAGCAATTTGGCCTCTAAAAGCCGTCATTTTCAAGGGCACACTCAAATATTAAGGAAGTTAGTAAAGAAACCTGTTCTAAGGCTGGAACAAGCTGGTTAGACGCTTCTTACTCACCACGGCTAAGGGCGGCGGGTTCCTCCGGTGGGAGTGTGGAGCAGCCGTTCGTTTTCCTGTTCGCACTCCTCTGCGGTGTGACAATCGGGGAGGGGAGGCAGAAGCCCCACTTCCCTCCCGAAATGACGCCCAGTGGGGGAAGCCAGGACAACGGGGGGGCAAGTGGTGGCCAGACTCTCACCGCCAGGGTCTAGTCTAGCTCAGGGTCCAGCTCAACCTCCTCCCGGCAGCACTGGCCCCGAGTCCCCTTCCACCACCAGGTGAACCCGGGCACTAGGGCAGGAACGGGGTGAGGCAGCAAGTCAAGCTGAGCAAGGCAGGCAAAAGCGAGTCTTGTCTTCATGGGCCGCTCCCAATGACGTCCTTTTTGTGTGCAACTGCTGCAAAAACATCCCAGGCAGAGAAGCATCAAAGCACAGCAATCTTACACAGTTGCCAAAGTAGCTCAGTTGGGAGAGCGTTAGACTGAAGATCTGAAGGTCCCTGGTTCAATCCCGGGCTTTGGCAGGTCCTTTCATCTCTCTTTGTGCAGGGGCAGCTTGTTTTCTGGGAGGGTGGCAGCAGCACCTTCACCTGAGGCAAGTACCTGAGTTTGATCTCCCCAGCAGGACAACAGAGTGTGGGCTTCTGCCCCTAGTTGGCTCACCTGACCTATACCAATGAGGGACAGGAGCTGTCTCTCCTACTTCACTCATTGGTAGACCCAATATGGCAGGAAGAGAGTGAGGCAGGGGGGTCCTCAGAGATGATGCCAGAGGGGGCAGGGACTGGGGAGGAAAAGCTGCTCTGCAAAGCAGAGGAAGGGCAGTACTGGGGAAGGGGCATCTGTTAAAGTGGCCTCATGGAAGGTAGCAGGGATTCAGGGGCCTGGAGGAGGTGTTTGATGTTCAGTGCCTTGGAGCAGCTTGACTTGGACATGGTGGGTGTTCAGGAAATGCACATTAACAACTCTAGGGTAGCTTGATGGGTAGAGGGTGATTGGAGGAAGGAGCCTGTCTTTCTGGTCCTCTGGGCCAGGGAAGAACGATGGCGTTGGAGTCTTGTTCTTCACATTCGCGGTGCAAGTACAGAAGGTTGTGGAGCTCCAACCAGGGAGCTAATTACTGTTGGGCTTTGTGCTCCATGGCACTGGTTACAGCGATATTAGTGTTAATAATAGTGTTAGTTGGAGAGATGGGATAGCTCTGTGGTTTGAGCATTGGCCTGCTAAACCCAGGATTGTGAGTTCAATCCTTGAGAAGGACACTTAGGGATCTGGGGCAAAAATTGGTTCTGCCTAGTGAAGGCAGGGGGCTGGACTCAATGACCTTTCAAGGTCCATTCGAGGAGATTGGTATATTTCCAATTTGAACACAACTCATTGAACACAAAATTGTGTATTTCATGCTGTGAACTGTGTCGGTAGCTCAAATTAATAGGCTTGTTTTTTCTCTCTCTCTCCATGAAAAAATGAAGAAACTGTGAAAATACCCATGGGAGAGAGGGGGTTTCTGAGACCTGGAGTAGATATGGAGATATTTATGAAAGGGGGAGAGGCCAAAGTAGGGCCATAGCTGGAGCAAAGGGAGAGGTTTTTTGTGCAGTTTCATTTCAGCCAGCCTCACACCCTGTAGTCCCTACTTCCCCACCCCCACAACAAAGCCACCTGTGACTCCTGAGACAGCCCCACTGCAAAAACTGCAGAGCCCCCAGCACTCCCTCTCCTAGCTGGTTCCCTGGCAGCCAGAGCTCTCCGCAGAACTGCCGTGGCTGCTCTCCTGGGTGTCTGGTCAAGGATGGCTACTGGCTTTTCCTGAGAATGCAGCTGAGAAATGAGTCACTCTTCTCTAGATTCTCACCTGTGGGCTCTGAGAAGCAGGATGGGGCCTGTATGATAAAGTCCATGTAACATTCCCCTCTCATCCCAGCCCTGGTATGTCACCAGTAGCTGCTGTCCCTGGGTAGCAGCCAAGGATGTTTCCCACCATTCAGGAGACCCCAGCCTGGGACTAAAGTCAGCCCAGCCCAGACCCCACACCCTAAAGTGAATAAGGAAAAGTTATTTACTTGTTCCCATAATATAAGAACTAGGGAACACCAAATGAAAGTAATAGGCAGCAGGTTTAAAACAAATAAAAGGAAGTTCTTCACACAGCACCAGTCAACATGTCGAACTCCTTGCCTGAGGAGGCTGTGAAGGCTAGGACTATAACAGGGTTTAAAAGAGAATTAGATACATTAATGGAGGTTAAGTCCATGAATGGCTATTAGCCAGGATGGGTAAGGAATGGTGTCCCTAGCCTCTGTTTGTCAGAGGGTGGAGATGGGTGGTAGGAGAGATATCACTTGATCATTACCTGTTAGGTTCACTCCCGCTGGGGCACTTGGCATTGGCCACTGTTGGCAGACAGGATACTGGGCTGGATGGACCTTTGGTCTGAGCCAGTATGGCTGTTCTTATGAAGGGAGGGAGCAAACACTGCCACAGCGTTTCTGTAGTGTAGTGGTTATCACATTTGCCTAACATGCAAAAAGTCCCTGGTTTGAAACCAGGCAGGAATAGATGGGTTCACTTTTTCTCTCTGTCTAGCAAGGCGCTCTTACTGCTACCACTGGCCTATCTCTGTGATAACCCCAACTCCTGCATGGCAGAGGGTGGTGAAATAAGCTGAGAAAAAGCCTTGGCATTGCCAGGGGGAAGCTAGAGGATCTTGGCCAGTCACCTTTTGAAGCCTTGTGGCTTGGTCTCCTCTGCCCTTGGAGATTGGCTTATGGCGGCTGGCTCTTTCTGCTGCCTCCTCTGCGTGACTTGCCAAAGGAGGAAGTGAGGCAGGAATGGGGCAAAAAAGGAAAGTCGAGCTGAGGAAGGCAGGGCAGAAGCTAAGCGCCTCAGTGCGGCTAAGTGGGGTTAGTAGAGCGTCACCAGTCGTTCTGCAAAGCCTGGGGAGGTGCGGTTGGCTGCTGGGAGGTAGAATCCTGTGCCTGCCTCTTGGCTTCCCAGGGGTGGCTACTTGCAGCCCAGGAGAAGAAGTGGGGTTCTGGGTGGAAGGAAAAGAAGCAATGGTGAGTCCTAGTGGGCGGTTTTCTGGCAAGATGGTTTTCCGCTTTAGGCTTGGGAGGAGCCTGCGAGCTGTGGGTGGAGTTGTTCCAGTGAGAACCGCTGCTCTTGTCTTGCAGACCTGGGGGCGCTAGTGACAGCTTGGGAGGGGGCAGGTGCTGGCTTGAGTGACTGGGATATAGGGAACCCAGCCTGCCCCTCGGGGCCAAGTCCACTGCTTGTCTCCTGCATTGTGACATCCAGATTTAAATCTTCCCAGCATGTGTTGCGGCTCGTGTATTAAGCCTTCGTGGTGGGTCTGGTTGTTGCCAAAGTAGCTCATGTGGGAATGCATTAGATTGAAGATCTGAAGGTTTCTGGTTTGATACCAGGCTTTAGCACCCCCTTCACCCTGGGCGTGTCGTGCTGGGCTTTCTCCTGGGTGTGCAGCTGTGTCTTCAACTCGCCAGTTTTCCTAATTTCAGAGGCAACACTTGCAGAGGGCGTGTGAGGGGTCATGTGCCCCACCAGGGCTAGCTATCGCCTGCTACATCATGTGGTGCTGCCAGCGCAGCAAGGAGGTGCCTGGGGCAGCCAATGGAGAGGGGAGGCACGTCCGTCTCTTCAGCGGCAATTTGGCCCACTCAGTCCCTCTCGGAGGGAAAGACTTGCTGCCAAAAATGGTAGAGCTGCCATCGATTGTGGATTTTATTTTTTATTTTATTTTTTGCCGCTTGGGGCAGGAAAAATGCTGGATCTGGCCCTGCTCCGTGGAAGACAAGTTGTTAAATCCCAGATGAGTGGAGTTATATCAGTTCTCAGCCTGAGTCCTTAGGTCTTAATCCTGAGGTTATGTCGGGTTCCTCCGGTGGGGGTGTGGAGCAGCCTGTCGTTTTCCTGTTCGCTCTCCTCTGCGGTGTGAAAATCGGGGAGGGGAGGCAGAAGCCCCACTTCCCTCCCGAAATGACGCCCAGTGGGGGAAGCCAGGACAACAGGGTGTGGTGGCAGGTGGTGGCCAGACTCTCACCGCCAGGGTCTAGTCTAGCTCAGGGTCCAGCTCAACTTCCTCCCCGCACCACTGGCCCCCAGTCCCCTTCCACCACCAGGTCAACCCAGGAACTAGGGCAGGAACAGGGTGAGGCAGCAAGTCAAGCTGAGCAAGGCAGGCAAAAGCGAGTCTTGTCTTCATGGGCACCTCACAATGACGTCCTTTTTGTGTGCAACTGCTGCAAAAACATCTCAGGCAGAGAAGCAACTAGGCCAAAATGTTCCCACCCATCTGCCAAAGTAGCTCAGTTGGGAGAGCATTAGACTGAAGATCTAAAGGTCCCTGGTTCAATCCCAGGCGTTGGCAGGCCCTGTTGTCCCTCTTCGCACAGTGGTGGATTGTTTTCTGGGAGCACAGCAGTGCCTGCACCCAAGGTGAGTCCCTGAGCTTGGGCTCTGCAGTAAAAAAAGATACTGTGGGCTTCTGCCCCTAGTTGGCTGGCCTGACCTTTAACAATGAGGGACAGGAGCTGTCTCTCCTACATGAGTTATTGGTAGACCCAATATGGCAGGAAAAGAGTGAGGCAGGGTGGCCCTCAGGAATGGTGCCAGAGGAGGTGCTGGGCAGTGACAGGCAGGAATAGAGGATGAAAACTTCTGTGCAGCTGAGTGAGGGCAGTGCCCTGGAAGGGGCATCTGTGAAAGAGGCCCTGTGGAAGGTGGCGGCAGGGATTTGGGGGCCCAGGAAGAGGCACTTGATGTTCAGTGCCTTGGAGCAGCAGCTGGACTTGGCCATGGTGGGTGTTCAGGAAATGCACATTAACAACTCTAGGGTAGCTCGATGGGCAGAGGGTGATTGGTGGAAGGGCCCATCACTCTGGTCCTCCAGGCCAGGAAAGAATGATGGGGCTGGAGTCTTGTTCTTCACATTCATGGTGTGAGTACAGAAGGTGGTGGAGCTCCGACCAGGGAGGGCATTACTGGTGGACTTTGTGCTCTGCAGCACTGGCTATGGCTATATAAGTGTGTATGGTCCCCAGTTAAGGCGTGAAAGGAAAGATCTATAGTAGGAACTGGCTCCCTTCCTTTGGGCCACACAGTGTTTGGTGTGTGTGTGGCGGGGGTGGATTTTAATGGTGTCAGCCAGCCTGAGGACTGCTAGTCCCATTTTCCCAACTGTCAGAGGAAACGTTTTTACAACAACCATTACCTGGTGCAGGTCTATAGCCAGGTCGGTTTAGAGAACATGTTTCTGCACAGTGGAACCAGTGGAGGGCAGGCAGTAACCTCCTATTCCTCTGACCCGAGCTCACACCGGCCGCAGAGGGGATACACCTTTCTGCGGGGACAGGCCAGGAGTCGCATTGACCGGATTTCCGTGAAGGAGAGCATGTCGACAGCCCAGTGCAGGGTGGAGCCAATGGATAGTTCGGATCACACAGCTCTCACCGTGTGCTCGATGTGGGCAATTCCCTGACCCACGGCAGAGGATATTGGAAGCTGAACATCCAGAGCTTGCAAGATAAAGGAGCAGGGGGGCGAGGCCTGGCGGTGTTGGCAGAACGGGAAAGCATCAGAGGGTTCTATGGCAACCAGGGGGATTGATGGGAGTCGGTGAGGGAGGAGTTGGGGGCTTTGTTCCGGCGGCTGGGGTAACACCACAACATTAAAGAACCCAGCGATGCCAAGTCCTGCAGCATCACCTGTGGGATTTCCACAAGAGCATCCAGGCAGGGGAGCCAGTCAGCGTGTGATTGTACGATCAGATCAAGCGACAGCTGGCCAAGTTCCAGGAATTGAGGCTGCAGCTGGCCGATATGAGTGGAAGCACCAAGTGAAGGGAGGAGCAGCCTCCCCTGACATTTTTGCAGCCTGCAGGGAATGGAGACAAAGCAGGGGGATGAAGGGACTCAGGGCAGGACCCGTGGATCTGATAGTGCAGGACCACAGTCGCTGGAGGAGGAGACAGAGTCCTGCGAGAGGAAGCCGCTGGTGGGAAGCAATAAGTGCACCGTGCAAACGAGCCAAGAGTCATAGGGGTCTAATAAATGAAACAGCAGTAGGTCCCATGGTGTAATGGGCAGCACTCAGGACTTTGAATCCTGGAATCTGAGTTCAAATCTCAGTGGGACCTCATGGAGATGTGTTAGTTTGCTGCAAAGCCCTGGAGCCCAATGTGCTTGGCTACCTTTATGCTGGGTGACTGATGCCCACTGGAGATAGGTCTTTAGTCTGTCGGGTTCAATGTGCTGGTGGCTATAGGTTGGGGTCTTAGAACTTAACACTTTGGCTAGAAATTCCTGTGGGTTGACCATATGGTGGTTTCTCACTGCTCCACCTTTGGTCCCTGCAGCTGCCACACTCTTCCTCTTGCCCACATGGCATTTAAAGGAAGGAGGGCCAGGGCCAGGCTTCAGAGTCAGGGCAAGGCAGGAGGGAGGAAGAGTCCCAGGCTGGAGCCCAGCACACCTCTCCTTCTCTGGGCACCTGGAGCAGAGGCGGCTGGTGCTGACAGCGCCAAGGGAAGGCTTAAAAGCCACAGAGCAACCAAGGGCAGGGCCAGAGGAGGGGAGAACCATGCCTATGTGTGGCCAGCGGACAGTCACAAAGACACTCAGCCAGCCTGCTCCCTGCCATGCCAAACCCCCACTGAAGGCCACCCACAGACCAGCATTCATTCTACGGCCGGCATCACAAGGTGGTTGGAAAGCAGGTGGGGGCTCTGACCGTTCCCACTCAAGGGGCTCCTTTTGGCGGTGGGGCAGGAGATATTTCCCACAAGAGGCTTTTTCCCAGTTGCTGAGAAGCACAGAAGTACCCGGTCTTTGCTCTTGTGGTGAAAGGGGTTAATACGTTTAGGCAGCCTGGCTAGCTCAGCTGGCAGCACCTCTGGCTCTTACTCTGAAGGCTGAAGTTACAATTCGCTGTTTGGGTGCTTGGGGCTCCTCTTCAACAATACAACACACAGTCTGCTTAAGCCCCCACCCAGTAACCTGGGGAAACTAACCCCGGCCACTGGGTGCCTCTAAGAGGCGATACTTTCCCCACTCACACGCACTGAGTGTAGAAAAGAAACTTTAAGAAAAAGGAGGAAAATCACCTTGTATTAACTTGGGAAAACACCACAATCAGGATTCATAACTCAACACTATGAGCAAAACACCCACTCACAGCGCGCTGGACAGTGGCCTTTGGCCTCAGGCTCTTCAATCCAGACACCAGAAGCTCTGTGGATGTGCCCCTCCCTTCACTGCACCTCACCCACAGGTGCTGTCCTGGGTCAGTGAAAACCCAGAGTTCACCTCTCACCTCCGGGGGGGAAAGCCCCTTTCTCCCTCCGCTGTCTGGCCACATTGCTGGTCACTTGCCGTTCCCTCCTGTCACCGCTCTGCTGGCCACCCTCTCTGCTCTGGGACGTCTTGTGGTCCCACCAGGAGCGGAACAGGCTCCCTAAAAGTAGCAGCCACCAGAGCCCAAAGAGTAGCCCCACCCCTTCCACTCAACACCACGCCCCTGCCCCACCCCTTCTCCCCGAGGACCCACTCCTACGCTGCCTCTTCCCACAAGACCCCACTTCCCGCTCACTGCTCTCCGTCCCCTCCCCCCCTCACTCGCCCTTACGGTCATTATAAAGTGGCAAAGCAGAGCCCTCCCATTTTTTAAAGTCCTCGGGTGTTGTTCCCCCCTGTTCAGGCACCCCTGGGGCCCTGCACTTCACACAGCTCTCCCTGATTTCAGCTGTTAGTGAGGGAGCCTCACTGCTAGCGCAGACTGGGCAGTTTCTTGCATGAGAGACACTGTCCCAAAGCAGGACTAACGCTTAGAGCTGGTTCTCAGTGATTTCAGATCTGTTGGTCTGCAGCAAGACTCTCCATTGAGTCTTAACCAGCTCGGTTATTACACAGGGAAGAACAAAAGGGTCAAATGGGGCCTGGAAGCCTTAAAAAGGATCCACCCCACCAAGTACCAACACTTGTCGCTACCTGCTCTCAACCCCACTGAGAATGTTTTGGGGTCACTCCTTGCCTGTATCAACTTAGGGAACTGGGAAAAAAGCAGCTAACAGGTGCTCCAGTGGCGCAATTGGTTAGCGCACAGTACTTATAAAGCAGTGCTGAGAGGAGCCTCCGCTGTTCTCTTGGGGGCCCCTGCGGAGCCCGGGGCCCGGGGCAAATTGCCCCCTTTGCCCACCCCTCTGGGCGGCCCTGCCAGCAAGTGACCTGTGCCCCACGCTGCAGAGGAAGGCGAATGTCTGAGAACAATTCTAAGGGGAAGGTGAATGCAGAGCAATGGCATTGGAGATGCCCAGACCTCCAGTGGGGGCAGTGTGGAAATTAATAATGGGAAGATCATTTGCGAAATTATTCGTCACCGACAAGATTTGTCTCTGTTCCTATTTCACGCTGTGGTGTTAGTTAGAGGAATCAGTACAGATTTTACTATATTAATTAAACACTTAATTTTATTTAACCAAGCTAAAAACTTAGTGTCACTTATTTTTTCTCTGTCCTAGCAAGAATGAATTGAATTTTGTGACTTTCTGGAAAGTGCAGCGAGATTAAATGTGGGGAATTCAGTCTGTGTGTTTGTGAGCTGATGTTTTCCTTTCACAGGTCAGTGCCTGCATTGAAATACCAAGAGGGATCTAAGGGCTGGTGTACGCTGGGCACTGAACTGGCAGAGCGACGTCTCTCAGGGTATGAAACCCCCCCTCCACCCATATAGTTACAGTGACCTAAGCCCTGGTTAGATAGTGCTTAAGAAAAGGAAGAATTGTTCTGTCCATGCAGCTATTACAGGGATGGGAAAACGCCTCCAGTCACTGTTTACTCCAAAGTGCTATAGCAGTGCCACAGCAGCATTTTAAGTGTAGACAGACTGAAACTAGCTCTGGCTCCAGTTCGCACTGTGGATGCTCAGGTACTAAGACTACAATAATAACAATAGCAACAACAGCACAGTGCTTGCATAGTTGGCAGAATTCAAACCTGCACAGAGAGACCCCGATGGATTTTTAGTGCATCACCTTAACCACTCAGCCACAACTACTTGACATACACCCCCTTTCACTACATGATGATTCTGTTCTCACTGAATTGTCACTTCAAATTGTTTGCTCAGACCAGCTTCCCCAGCACACTCATGGCTGCGTTAGTGTAAGTGTGTCCTGGGCTGAACAGCGAGAATTCCTGCCCATTTCCCTTCCGGTTGGAGCAGGATGAGAGTGTGTTTGTGTGAACGACATTGCTGTAGATTGTTGTTCATTCCCCACTCTGACAATTCAGACAGTCCCTTTCCTAGTCAAATCTCCAGCACATCGTTCCAATAGCAGGGGGCAGGATTTCTATGGGGCACTGAGGGCTGGTGCATGAACTCAGCCTTGCATTCCACCCTTGATGTTTCATGGACTAACAACAGCAGCAGCAAGAAAGAGCCGAGCCAATATCTCCCTGGCAGGGATGCAGCTGCCACGTCCCCTCTGTCTGACCATCGCCATTGCAGGAGAGAAGGGTTCACTGGAATCAAACGCCCTGGCTCAGACCAGAGACACAGGGAGGTTTTGCTGTTCATGGATCTGTGCAAAGGAAATTGTGTCTCTGTGTGAAATTGAGGCAGGAAATGAAACTCCACATGGTGGCCCAGTGCTCTAGGGAATGTGAGTGAAGGACTCGGGTTGAGAAATGATCTAACAGGGGTTTGTTTCAATTCATTGCCCTGGTTAAAATCTATGGCTAAAAGGCAGCCACTGTTGTTAGTACTTGTACCTGTGTTGGGACACCCCAGTGGGTGTCAAGTCCATTGCCTTCACCAGGGGCAGTCGATTATTTTATCAAGGTACAAATTTCTTGGTCAAGGCCTGGACTAAAGAGAAAACAATACACTGCTGATAAGAAGAAGTACATCAAAAGATTTTGCAACCACCATGGGCATAACTATGATGTGTCGTGTTTCACTCTTTATACCTGGCGCCACCTCCTTTCCCTTTAGCCTTGTAGTTGACCAAGGGCAAAGCTAAACATCTCTTCAGATACCAGGGAGTGTTTATGTCCATTCCTGCGAGCTACACAGGGGTTGGATGTTGCTGCTTTCAGTCCTCTGGCTCTGCCGGGATAAGGAACAATTCAGGCTGACACTGAACTGAAGGAGGAAGATCAGTTTTTGACAGGGAGAGGGACGCCTCCTCTTAAAGGTGTTTGTCTGGCTGGCAGTCCTGGTTCCCAGGTCTCGCCCGTGGGGCTCCAGCAGTTTTGGGACCAGGTCACTCCCTTGGCCCCACCTGCTGCCCCCAGGCGCTCCCCCACCCAGGGGCCCCGTCAGTGCAGCGGAGCTGAGCAGCATCTGCCTGCTCACTCCAGTGGCTGCCGGCCCCTCCGCATGGCAGGGCAGGGTGGGGCTGTGCTTCTGCGCGCTGCCCCCACCCCGAGCCCATGGGGTGAGCCCATGCAGCCAATGGGACGCTGTGGGGGTGATGCCTGGGGACAGCAGCACATGGAGGCCCCCCAGCCTGCCCCACCTTGGAGCCCCAGGGAAGCGCCACACTCCTGACCCCCTCCCAGAGCCTGCACCCCCCTCCACACATGCCTGACTCCATTCCTTCCCACAGCCTGTGCCCTCTCCCTCCACACACCCCCTCCCGCCTGCCCCAATCTCCCTCCCAGAGCCTGCACCCCCACCCCTCCTCCTGTTCCCCCTACCCCCTGCCCCAGCCCAGAGCCTGCACCCAGCACCCAAACTCCCAGAGCCATAACAGGGAATTTTTGTGCCCGAGGCAAGGGCCGGCTCCAGGCTCTTTGGTGGGGGGTCCCTGAGTCCCTGTTGGAGGAAAGGACCTGCCACTGAATTGCCACCACCGCTTCATTCATCCTTCGGTGGCAATTTGGCAGTGGGTCCCTGAGTCCCTCTCGGAGAGAAGGACCCACTGCCGAATTGCTGCTGAAGAAGCAGCAGTGGTAGAGCTGCCACCGAAGCGCCGCTGATCATGGTAGAGCTGCGCCCCTCCACTTTCTGCGCCCGAGGCAAGTGCTTCACTCGCCTCACCCTTGTTACGGTGCTGCAAACTCCATCCCAGAGCCTGCACCCCAGAACTCCTCCCCCACCCAAACTCCCTCCCAGAGACCAGCCTCTCACCCCTTCTGCACCCAAACTCCCCCCAGAGCCTGCATCCCTCCTGCACTCCAATCCCCAGCCCCAGCCCAGGGCCTGCACCCTAGACCTCCTCCCCCCACCCAAACTCCCTCCCAGAGACCAGCCTCTCACCCCTTCTGCACCCAAACTCCCCCCACAGCCGGCACCCCTCCTGCACCCCAATCCCCAGCCCAGGGCCTGCACCCTAGACCTCCTCCCCCCACCCAAACTCCCTCCCAGAGCCTGAGGCAGGTGGGGAGTGGAGTTTTGGGGGGCGGGTTCTGGGCAGTATGAGTGACATTATTGGCCCACTGGGAGGACTGCAGGACTGGCCCTGGCCCTAAGGTAAATTTTGGTTGAGACCCTGCTTTAAGGGATTGGAGCAATGCTGGAGAGACTGACGGGCAGGGAGCTGGGGAGCTGTGTGTGCCCCAAGGAGAGTTGTTGTTGTGCTCTGGTGACACAGAGCGGGGGTGGGGAGTTTGCAAGCTGTGGTGCTTGTATAGAGATAAAGTTTACTAACCCCCAGGATAAAAACTGGTCCTGCTCTGGGCTATACATGACACTCTCTGTTGTGAGGGTAGCTCAGTGGGTGAATGTTTCCCTGTAGGATAATAGGTTTGTAGTTCCAATTCAAGTGATTCCCTTTAAAAACTGTTTCGAATGAAAATCGATTTCCAGACCCATCTCCAGTATGTTCACGAGTTCGCTGAATGGGGGCAGGGGATTTGAAATGAATTTAAACACTCAGCATTTTCCTGTGCAAATGAATAAAGACCTAGCAGAGCTGTCCAGCAGCTGAAATCAGTTCCAGTCCTCGGCGTCTCTAAGAGGGACACTCGGTAGCTGAGGCATGTGGGACACTTCTGTGGTGAGGACAGGTGAAAAAATGCTGGATTCAATGAAAGCTGAGCCCATAGGAGGGGAAGGTGAACGGCGGCACCACACAGGGTCATAACACTCAGACATGGGGCTTCGCTGTCCCCTGTGTTTTCCATCATTTCTATCCTAAGGAACACACCCTCCCGCTCCTGCACACACTGTCACACACATTGGGTTAGTGCCCAGTACTTATAGAGCAGTGCTGAGTGGAGTCATGCTGAGGTTGTGAGTTCAAACCTCACCTACAGCACTAGTTTCCTTTAAGCAAATGGCTTCTGCCAATCATTTTGCCCTGCAGAAAATACAATTGCAGCTCAGAAGACACCGAGGTCCCCTTGCTTTACAGAGAGCAGGGCAGATTCCACAGATCTACCAGGCTCTGCTCTCCACCAGCCGCCTGTGTCAGGAGGGGTCAAGCAGAGCCCAGAGCACTGCCCCCGACTCCCCCTCAGTCTTTGCTCCCCAAACCACCTGTGTGCTCACCCTCTTCGCTGTGAGACTCAAACCCTGCCTGCCTTTCTGTATGTTGGGTTTTTTGTTGTCTGTCGTGTTGATGTGCATGTGGGTCCTGTGTGGATGCCATATAGTTTTGTGTGTGTGTGTGTGTATGACTTTTGCATGCAGATTGTTTTTTGCTAAGTATTCTTTTGGTATGTGGTTTTTGTGCTTTCTTGTTGTGGGTTTTTGCTGTATTTTTTGGTGTGGGTTTGTTCTATGTTTTGTGTGGCTTTCCCTTTTGTGTATATGGCTCTGTGTGCTGTGTGGGTTTGGTTTTTGTTTATGTCTGTGTGGGCCTGTGCAGTCTGTGATGTTCTCTTTCTCTCTAGTTGTCTCTCTGTTTGTATCTTCATCAGTAAATTCACTGGAACTTTTCAAACTCTCCACAGCTTTGCCAATTTTCACCAGGAATTTTACTCATTAACAAATTCTCACTTGTTCCCTACCAGTTGGTGACCATCGCCCCAGGGGCCTGTCAGTCTCAGGGGCCTGATTTCCCATTGACCCTTCCCCCTTCTATTGGGACTGGGAACTAGCCAACCAAAAAAACCCCACTCAGTTTTAGTAAAGGGCAACAGTCCCTTACACAAGCTGGGCCTGTGAGGGAGGGAGAGCTCAGTGGTTTGAGTATTGGCCTGCTAAACCCAGGTGTGTGAGCTCAGTCCCTGAGGGGGCCATTTAGGGATCTAGGATAAAAATCTGTCTGTGGATTGGCCCTGCTTTGAGCAGGGGGTTGGACTAGATACCGCCTGAGGTCCCTTCCAACCTTGGTATTGTATGATAGGGTCACCAATGTTCAGAGAAACTAGCACAAGCTGGTCCCATGGTGTAAGGGTTGACATGCTGAAATCTGAGTTCAAATCTCCGTGGGACCTTGTGGTAAATCCCTGGAGAGCCAGGTACTTTCCTGTCTCCAGCTGTATAAGAATGAGTTGTTTACCTTGTGCTGAGTGACTCATACCCACTGGAGCCAGGTCTTTGGTTGGAATGGGGTCTAGAAGTGGCTATGGTTTGACTGGGTGTTTGGGATTTCAGATGCCCACAAGTTTGGACCTTGTGCTTTCTACCACACTTTTCCTCTTGCCCACATGGCGCTTGAAGAAAGGAGTGTCAGGGCCAGGTTTCATAGTCAGGGAAAGGCAGGAGGGAGGCAGAGTCCCAGGCTGAAGCCCAGCACACCTCTCCTCCTCTGGGCACCTAGGACAGAGGTGGCTGGTGCTGACAGCTCCAAGGGAAGGCTTAAAAGCCACAGAGCAACCAAGGGTAGGGCAAGAGGAGGGGAGAACCATGCCTATGCGTGGCCAGCAGCAGCCACAGAGACACCCAGCCAGGCTGCTCCCTGGCATGCCAAACACCCACTGAAAACCACCCACAGCCAGCTGCTGATGTGGCCAACATGAGAAGATGGTAGGAAAGCAGGGCCAGCCCCCCTGGTGGAGCCTATTACCATTCCCACTCAAGGTGCTCACTTTGGCAGTGGGGCAGGAGATTTTACCCCAAGAGGCTTTTCCCCAGCGGGCGAGAAGCAGAGAAACACCCAGGCTCCCAAGGTGCTATGTAGCAACCCCCTCAAGCACAGGGACAGGCGCACACTTGGAAGAGGGAAACTGCTCCACACACGAGCCCGGGCAGCCGCCCATTTTCTTTGTCAAGTCAGGAATGGCAAAGGCGAGACTGGAAGCACCTGGGGCTCATGCCCCAGCCTTTGTGACACCCACCCCCCAACTCCTTCCCGGGGCTCTAGCTGAAGCCAGAGCATTGGCCTGAGCGGCCAAGAAGAGGTTCCAGCCCTGAAGGGAGCAGGACGTTCAGCACAAAGGTAAAATTGCACAGCCACGAAGGGACTCGAACCCTCAATCGCCTGATCCGAAGTCAGATGCCTTATCCATAAGGCCACGTGGTCACAGGAACAAAACCTTTCCAAGCACTTATTTGGAAAAGGTAGACACTGTGTTTCTCAGGTCCTCTACTGAGTGGGGCCGAGACTCTCTGGGCACAAGAAGTCGAGTTCCCAGTGAGATGTGAGACTTAATTCTATGGGGCCAGGTGCAGGGCTTTGGCAGGGAGGCTCAGGCATGAGGGATTGGGGTGCAGCGGACGGACCGGCTGTCTAGGTGCTTAGATTTGGTCTCACTGAGGAGGAGGAGGAATCCTGCTGACAAGCAGTGGCTGTGGAGAAAAAGTGGGATGTCCAGGCTGCTCAGGTCTCCTTCTTCCAGCTCCTCATCTGGCTGAGCTGCTCCACCGGCCTGGACAAGTCCTCTGCATGCTCAGCAAATAGTTCAAGAGCCATTTTTGCCCAAACCTGTGCTGGGGGGTTTCTTTCTTCCCTGTCCCATCTGCGCTAGAGCAGACCACTAGATTGAGAGAGACAGTCAACAACTATTAAGGCTAAGATTATATAAAGGGGGGTCACAGAATTTGTGACTTTCAGAGATCTCAGTGACATTTTCCACCTCAGCCCTGGGGCAGCAAGACTGGAGCTGTCGGCCGGTGGGGGCCTCACAGCTATCAGCCACCCGAGGTAAGTCTGCACCCCAACCCCCTGCCCCAGCCCTGAACCCCCCCAAACCCAGAGCCCCCTCTTGCACCCTAGAGCCCTCACCCCCCTGCACTTCAACCTCCTGCCCCAGCCTAGAGCTTCCTCCCACACCTGGAACCCCTCATCCCTGCTCCCACCCCAGAGCCATCACCCCGTCCTGGACCCCGACCCCCTGACTCAACCCACAGCCCCCTCCTGCACGCTGAATCCCTCGGCCCCACCCCGCAGCCTGGAGCCCCCTCCTCCACCCCAAACCCCTCATCTCCCCACAGCTCCCACAGGCAGACCCTGGAGCTCCCAGCAGCCATGGGTGGCCGGGGAGCCCCCACAGCCCCACCCCACTGCGTATGGACCCTGCAGCTCCTACGAGCGGACCCCAGAGCTCCCAGCCGCTGTGAGCGGACCCAGGATTTCCCAACAGGCCTTGATGGCGTGAGGACTCTGCAGCCCCACGTCATTGCTAACAGACCCTGCAGCTCCGAAGCCCCTGGAGCTCCCGGCCGCCCCAGGCAGGAGAGGAGCCCCCAGCGCTCAGACACCACAGGCAGAGCCTGGCGTTCCCAGTCACTAGGGAGGGTGAGGAGAAGCCGCAGCCCCCGGCCATTGCAGGTGGCCCTGTAGCTCCCAGCCGCCGCGGGCGGACGCCAGAGCCCCCAGCTGCCATCGGGACCCCGCGGCCGCCCCGGGCAGGAACCGTCACCCCGCGACCGGCAGGAAACAGCCGCGCGCGGAAGCGCCTCGCGCCCTGTGACCCCTCCCCCGGTGCTGCGGCTTCTCGCCAGGCGGGAGGCGGCGCCGCTGCCGCGGTCTCGGTTCCTCCGCCCGGCAGCGTGACCCGGCCCCGCGCGGCTTCTCGCGCCGCTTCTCGCGGGCGGCGCTGAGCGCACATGTCCCTGGCGGCTCCGCCCCGCATCGCTGTCAGACAACGTCACCAATGGGAGATGAGCCTATCAGAAACGTCAGTTGGGGAGGACCCAATGGGAGATCAGCTGTCAGAAAACACTAGGCAGGCCAAGGCACCAGCCAACCAGGAACCGCCCCTGATCTCAAGCATCCAGACAGCACCGCCCCCACATGTTCTATGCCCCACAGCAACAGCCACCACCAAAGATACTTGTGTCACTCCCCCCAACAACCCCCAAAGCAGGAGTTGCAATTTCTCTCCCCCAAGCCAACTCTCAATTTACATAAGAAGAACTCTATCAAAAATAGGAAAAACAACCTGCCTTGCCCTAACCCCAGCCCCTTCCCCATGTCTGGCCACACACTCCCAGCTCAGGGTGACATCACACTCCCCGTCGGGGCAGGTTCTGCTCAGCCCGGCTCCCCACAGCCTGCACTAAACATGTGGGGCCCAACCCCAAAACTTACTCATATTTTACCCCAATGGTCTCAAACTGCCGCTTTTAATATGCAAATAAGGTGCTGCCACACTCAGGCCACTCCCCAGCTCTCCAGTGGAGCCACCCGGCAGAGAACCAGGTGATATTTAAATTAGCCAGGACGACGCTCAGTCATTTTGACTGCTCCCAGCAGGTGGCGCCGGAGAGCTCCGAGCTCGCTCACTTCCCTTTCACGCGTCGGCTTCAGCCCCCGGGTTACAAACGCACCAACTGGGGAGCAGGAGGGCGGGGCTGCTCCAGGGTGACCAGATGTCCAATTTTTAAAGGGACAGGCCGGTTTGGCTGGACTTTTTCTTATATAGGAGCCTATAACCCCCCACCCCCATCCCGTTTTCCACAGTTTCTTCAATGTCACCCTATGGGGCAGCTCTGCGGGGACGGACTTGCACACTTGGGAGCCATCAGCCGGATCTGCGTGCCTGGGAAGCTGCGTCCCTCCAGAGGCGCTTGAGAAGCCAAAGGGGCCGTGGGTGAGTTTGTGATGAGGTGAGTGTGAAGTGTGGAAGGGGGAGGGTGGCAAGAGGAGGTTTTGAGAGGAAAAAAGGTGCTGCTGAGCTGGTAGGGGAGGGCAAGGTCCCAGGCGGGTGTTGTGTGAGGAGCTGTGTAGGCCCGGAAAGGCATCCTGCTGGGCAAGGGCAGGTGAGGAGGGCCAGGGCTTTTCCCTGGGCTGTTGCTGCGGCCAAAGCCTTTGGGAAGCAGAAGAGGGCCAGGGGTGCTGTTGCCTGCTAGGGCCCATGCGACGGTGTAGGTGTACGCTGACCATAGCTGGTCTGTGGGAGCTGGGGCCACTCGTTGTGCTCCTTTCCTCATTAGTATAGTGGTGAGTATCCCCGCCTGTCACGCGGGAGACCAGGGTTCAATTCCCCAACGGGGAGAGTGACCCCTTTTGAAGGGGGGACAAAGAAATCCCTGCCCTGCCCACCACATGCCTTGCATTCTCCTTCCACGGCCACTTCCCTTTGCACCCCGAACTGATGACTTTCACCTCCAGAGAGACAATTACCTCGTAAGGACACGCTGGCCCTAGCCAAAGCCTCTCCCTGGCCTTCCGCCCTCGGGGCCTGCACGTGGGGCCACGTTTCAGAGTGTCAAAGGGAAATAGGCTGGCCAGGGGCATGAGGACAATGGCCCAGACAAATGGGGAGGGACTTGGTCCAGGGGTGGAGGAAGACAGAAAAAGGGACAGGCATGGGATTGGCTTCCTGTCTTTTTTCCTTTGCTCAGCATTTGACCTGTGACTGTAATGGGGAGACTTGAGAAAGACGTGTGGCCGCCGGCGAGGTAGGTGGCCACCCCGAGAGCGCAGAGCTGAGCATTTTGCACTGGGCTGCTGCCTACGCCCCCAGCGCCTGGCCGTGATCGTATAGTGGTTAGTACTCTGCGCCGTTGTTGGTGTCCCTGGGCGTAGCTACCAGGTAACTCGGGGGTGGAAGACCACGAGTGTCAATGAAGCCCCCCTGCTCTGGGTCTAAGTGAGCCACAGTAACTCCATCTTGTGAACTTTAACCAACCTACATACTAACAGCCTAAAAGCAGAATATGTGAGAGTCAGCTTTTCTAGCAGACAGCTGCGGTCCTGCTTAAACTAGCAAAAGTAGTGATAAGAGGGGGAGGAAACGGGGAGAAGTCTTCATGTGCCTGAGCTGACAAGGCCAACAGATAAACATGCGGATGAGAACTTTTCTAACAAGCTATAATGTAATGCCTAATGTAGCTGCAGTTAACAAGGGAGGGGTAGGGGGGAATGAAACAAAGGGTTTTACAAACAGCTTGGCATATTAAAAGGGAAAATTGCTTGTTTTTGTTGCGCTGGATTTGAGATACTGTTTCTCCTAGTGCCTGCTTTGAGATCTCAAATAAACTTTGTTTTGCTTCTCCACCTTGGTGTGTTTATTGGAGCGAAGCACACCGGGCAACGAACCACTGTTGCTGTCGCCTCAGGCCTTTGGGCCGGTAACAGTTTTGGCGTCCCTGGGTGGGCTCGAGGCAAAATTTAGCCTTGCCCGGATCCCTCCTGGTGGCCGACGGATTGCGACAACGACCGACGCCCAGCGCGCACCGGTGACTTCATCGGGGGCCTCGGCGGAGACGTGGTTTGGTCGACCCCGGAGGGCACAATGGTGCAACGCACAGATAAGTGGAGAAGCAGCTGCGGGCGACGGTGAGGACCCGGTCCTGTGGATAAGGTGGGAACGGTCCAGTGGTGTGGACTTTTTGCCTGTTAGGACCTGGGGACGCCCAGTGTCTTCATATTCTTAGAGTATGGGACAGGGACAGAGTACAGCCGGCAGAACACAGCGTACACCCGTAGAATGCATTCTAGCCCACTGGGATGTGTTCTCATCAGATTCAATGCTTAGAAGTAAACTAAAAAGGTTCTGTACAGTTGACTGGCCTCAATATCAGCTAGAGGACCAGGAAAGGTGGCCACCAGAAGGATCACTTAATTACAACACGATCCTTCAATTACTTTTGTTTTGTCAGCGAACTGGTAAATGGAATGAACATCTCTATGCATATATGTTTATGATGTTAAGAAATAGGACTGATATTTTATATAAGTGCCATTTGACTCCGACAGACTCGGTAGTAACTGCTGCTAATCCCCAGAACCCTCCCACGGTTGTAATGGCAGAATCGGTGTCCCCTTCGGCTCCAACACCCCCACAGGTTCCAGGGAATGCCCCCTCGGTGGGATTGTATCCGTTGATTACTGAGAATGTGGTAGCCCGTCCTGGAACACAGGAGCGTGCAGCCCAGATTGTGCCAGTGTACTCTCATGTTCCTTTTAATCCTGTACACCTAGCTGCCTTTAAGGCAGAAGCAGGGGAATTCTCAATTAATCCAGGTCGGTTCATTTCAATCTTTGAAGGGTGTCTAGCTAGCCATAAGCCTGACTGGGATGATTGCAACATACTTATTTTTTTTTTTATACGGCTAAATGCAGTGCCGTGCATGGTGTCAAGTATCAGAGGGGTAGCCGTGTTAGTCTGGTTCTGTAGAAGCAGCAAAGAGTCCTGTGGCACCTTATAGACTAACAGACGTTTTGCAGCATGAGCTTTCGTGGGTGAATACCCACTTGCATCTGAAGAAGTGGGTATTCACCCACGAAAGCTCATGCTGCAAAACGTCTGTTAGTCTATAAGGTGCCACAGGACTCTTTGCTGCTTCTACAGAACCAGACTAACACGGCTACCCCTCTGATACTTAACATACTTATGAAAACTTTGTTGTCTGAAGTGGAACGGAGTCAAGTTATAGCTAAAGCTAGAGAGGAGGCACAAAGAAGGTATAATGAGGATAGAGAAGGAAAACCCTTGCCAGAAGCTGCTGTCCCCACAGTGGACCCCGGGTGGAATCCGAATGAGGAGGGGGGTTTGAGGATGCTTAACTCCTATAAGGAATTGCTTATGTATGGCCTCAGGCACTCGGCTGTCCAACATAACAACTGGGCAAAGCCGTATGAGCTAATCCAGGAATCAAAAGAGAGTCCAGTGGCTTTTCTACAGCGCATTCGGGACTCCATCCGGCAAAATACTAGCGCAGACCCAGACGATCAGACAACTGAGGCAATCATAAAGGGTATCTTTACTAGCCGTGCGGCCCCTGATATTAAAAGGAAATTGCAGAAAAAGGAGGATTTAATGGGAATGTCTATGGCTCAGATTTTGGAGACTGCCAACAGGGCCTATGCCCTTAGAGAGGGAGAGAAGGAAAAAAGGCAAGTGAAGATGATGTTAGTGGCGGTGCAGGCCGGCGGCAGAGGAAAGTCACAGAAAGGTGAAAGGGGCCGGGGAATGAGAGGCCATGGACGTGGGCGCCCCGGTCCCCAGGAAAGGCGTTTGCGTCGCAACCAGTGTGCCATATGCCGGAAGGAGGGACATTGGAAAAATGAGTGCCCTGAAAGGGAAGATACCCCCATGATGACAGCAGAGGATCAAGATTAGGGGTGTCAGGGGAGACGGACCATCCTGCCCCCGGAACCCCGAGTAAAAATGCGGGTGGGAAATTCAGAAATAGACTTTTTAGTAGACTCTGGAGCAGCACGAACTTCCGTGAATCAACCCCTTCAGCTGCCAGTAGCAGACTCCCTTACAGTGGTTGGTGCCACGGGGAAAGGAACCAAGTGCCCAGTATATGCCCCAGCGGAATGTGCCTTGGGAAACACAACTGTATCTCACAAGCTGGTTTACCTCCCTGACTGTCCAACACCCCTATTAGGACGAGACCTCCTTTGTCGTTTGGGTGCCACTCTGCATTTTACTCAAGATGATATAACCCTTACCTTACCCCCTGAGAATGCCTGGATAATGGCCCTTGCAGTTGAACCCTCAGCCATGCAAGCCCCAGAGTGGAGCCAGTGGGAGGACCAGGTGTATCCCCTTGCCTGGGCATCAGGGGTCCCTGGAAGGGCAACCCATCACACCCCTGTTAAGGTTCAACTCCTCCCAGGAAAAAGCCCAGTGCAGATCAAACAGTTTCCAATTAAAAGGGAAGCCAGAGAGGGACTGAAAAAGACTATAGATCGATTCCTAGAGCATGGGGTACTACGAGAATGCCAATCAGCTTGGAACACCCCCATCCTGCCCGTGCAAAAGCCCGATGGGACGTATCGGCTGGTACAGGACTTGAGAGCAGTCAATGAGCGGGTTAAGACTCTGCATCCCCTTGTTCCAAATCCGTATACACTGTTAGCTTCTATAGGGGGCAGTATACCCATTTTTCAGTCCTAGATTTGAAGGATGCTTTCTTCACAATTCCAGTTGATACCCAATCTCAGGAGATTTTCTCCTTCGAGTGGGAAGACACTGGAAGGGTTAAAAAACAGCTCTGCTGGACTGTGTTGTCACAGGGATTTAAAAACTCCCCTACGCTTTTCGGCCAGGCGCTGGCCAAAGACCTGGAGGAGTGGAATACTCCGGACGGGATCCTCCTCCTGCAGTATGTAGACGACCTGTTAATTGCGGCTGTGGGATTAACCCCTTGCCTCCAAGCCACTGTGAGCCTCCTGAACTTTGTTGGGTTCCGAGGATACCGGGTGGCTCGGAAAAAGGCTCAAATTGCCCTCTCAGAAGTACAGTACTTAGGGTTTCACATAAGGCAAGGAGAACGGCAGCTCTCTAACAAAAGAAAGGAGGCTATTTGCCAGATTCCTATCCCAAGCAACCGGAAAAGGCTCAGGGCATTTCTGGGCATGGCAGGCTTTTGCAGAATGTGGATCCCAGAGTTTGGACTGTGGGCAAAACCTCTGTATGAATGTGTTAAGGGAGTGGATCGTGACCCCTTTCACTGGTCCCCAGAAGCAGACAGGGCATTTAAAATCTTAAAGAGGAAGTTAATGGAGGCTCCAGCCCTGGGTTTACCTGATCGCTCTAAGCCGTTCCAACTGTATGTACATGAGAGAAAAGGGGTAGCCCTGGGAATGCTTACTCAGCTGTTAGGTGCTTGGAAACGTCCTGTAGCCTACTTTTCCAAACAACTGGATCAAGTTGCCAAGGGGTGGCCAGCATGCTTGCGGGCGGTCGCAGCCACGGCCCTGGTGCTTGGGGAAGCTGAAAAATTAACACTGGGAGGAACTGTTCAAGTGTATACTCCCCACATGGTCCAAGCCCTGCTGGACACTAAGGGTGGTCTCTGGCTCACTCAGGCTCGGGTGGCTCGGTACCAGGCAAAATTGTTAGAGAACTCTGAAGTTACCTTGCAAACCTGTCCCACCCTTAATCCAGCTACCCTGCTACCAGAAACAGAGAAGCAGGAACATGACTGTCTGGATGTCATAGATGCCCAAAACTCCAGTCGCCCAGATTTAAAAGATCAACCGCTCCCAAATGCAGACTGTGAAAGGTATACTGATGGGAGCAGTGCTGTCATAGATGGGCAAAGGAGGGCGGGTTATGCTGTCGTGACCCTCTACGATACAGTGGAAGCAGAGAGTTTACCTGCTGGAACATCTGCCCAGCTTGCTGAACTAGTGGCCTTAACCCGTGCACTTGAACTGGCAAAAGACAAACGGGTTAATATCTTTACTGACTCAAAATATGCTTTTGGGGTATTGCATGCTCACGCTGGTCTGTGGAAACAAAGGGGAATGTTAACTGCTCAAGGTTCTCCGGTCAAGCACGGGCCTCAAATTCTCCGGCTTTTAGAAGCAGTACAGCTCCCCTCAGCAGTAGCAGTGATGCATTGCAAAGCTCACCAGAAGGAGGACCAGGATGTAACCAAGGGCAACGCTAGAGCAGACAGGGAAGCCAAGCGTGCTGCTACCCTGAAATCACCGATAGGGGAGAATACCCAAATCCATGCCCTCATCCCATCAGTAGGTGAGCTTGCAGCCCCTAAGTACTCCTCTGAGGACAGAAACCTGGCTGACAGGCTTGGTCTCCAGGAAAAGGAGGGATGGTTTTACTCCACAGAGGGAAAAGTCCTCCTGCCCAAGGGCTTAATCCGACCAGTGCTGCAAAAACTGCATCAAACCACCCACGCAGGCAGGGAGGCTCTTACTCAGCTCATGAGCAAGTATTTTCTAACCTCTGGACTGAGACCCCTAGCATCCCAGGTACAGGCTGAATGCCTACTCTGCCAAAAGAATAACCCTCGACCAGCAGGAACAAGCTACCAAGGAAAGTGGTGGATTCTCCATCTCCTGATGTCATTTCATGAAGACTAGATGCCTTTCTGGAATGTGTTTGCCCCAAAAGTAGCTCTTGTGTCATACAGGAGGCCTGTGATATGCAGGGGGTCAGATTAGATGCTCTAATGGTCTCTTCTGCCCATAAAGTCGACTAATTTCTGAAAAACCGAGTGTAGCATTGGGAGCAGAGTCTGATGTTTTCCTGTCTAGCCGGCTTGCTGCCTAGAACGAATGCTCCTTGAGTGGGGTGATCCACACGGAGTAGCTCAAACCTCCAAAGTGCCTGGGCAGGGGCAGGACATTGGCACAGCAAGGGAGGGGTGTGGCAGTGACATCACAAAGGCCTTTTGCAGGACCTCAGACTATTGGTCAAAGGTGGTGGGGAGGTGGTGACCTCACAAAGAGATGCTGACATCAGCCAGGCAGGACAGGAGCGAGGGGCCAGAGAAACCTCAGAGACCCCTGTGGCTTTGCTTCAGCAAGTCTCCTTCTCCAGGTCTCTCTTTGAGGACTGAGAGAGTATTCGGGTTCACGGACGTGAGCGCCAGGAGGAACCTCTTTTGAGTTTTCTCCTTCCCTTTGCCTGATTTTACTAGAGACCAGCTGTCCTTGATTAGAAGGTAAGAGCCTCCTCGAGGTTTGAAACCTGTTCACTCTGGTCCATCTGGTGACAGTTGAATTCTAGGCATGGAAAACATGAACTTAAGGAGGTAGAGTTTTATTCCACGCCTGGGATTTTGTCCCTTAAAATCACTGGGGTCATTAGGGTTTGTCCTTCTTGTTTCACCTTTTCCTCCATCCATCCCTTCCTCCTTTCTCTTTGTCTCTTGCTTTGTTTGTCCTTTCACCTGTTCCCCTCCCAACACCAGGAGCGAGGGGTGTGTGTGTGTGGGTGTGTGGGTGTGTGTGTGTGTGTGTGTGGTGGGGGACTGCTCTGCAGCTCCCACTGTGGAAGGTCCAGCCAAAAATGTGGGGCTGAAATAGTGCTCGGGCAGTGAACCCCACCGGTGACCTGGGCCATCCTTTGGGCTCTCTGGTGAGAACCCTCAGCCTCCCGTCCTCAGTCTCTACCCTGATTGGCTGAGCAGGGGGTTATTGACAGGGAGGAGATTCAGGTCTTTGTTGTTCTCTTTTAAGACCAAGGAAATAAGTCATAACCTGTTATATGTTGACAAATTTTGCTGCTTTGCTGCATTAATGGTCTCTGAGCAGTTCATGATTCTCTCTAACATTGCAGTTCTCCTCAAATACTTGCTGAATAATTACTGTGCACTGTTGTTGGTCTGGAGCTCATCTGAGAGCACTTTATTCAGGTCATTCAGTGTCTGAAATTCAAGGTCTGATGGTCAGTTTGAAAATCCGGACTCTTGGGTCCTATTCCCAACTCTGCCACTGGCTGGCTGTGTGACCTAAGACAAGTCAATTCTCCTTTCTCAGCCTTAGCTTCTCCCTCTTTCAAGTAGGGATAATAATGATCCGCTCCTACCTTCCTCATGGTGGGTGGAGGATGGGGATCCATTGGAGAGTGTCACTAGGAGTATCAGAGGGGTAGCCGTGTTAATTTGGATCTGTAAAAGCAGCAAAGAGTCCTGTGGCACCTTATAGACTAACAGATGTATTGGAGCATGAGCTACTGCACATGGCTAAGCAAAGAGAACAAACCCCAAATCCCCCCTGTGCTTTGGGAGCCAGGTTTGCGGTGGGAATTCTGTAGTTCAGATGACTTCACGCCTGGGCATTGTGATTCTTTACCAGTTTCTCTGGCATTGGGGCAGGAGGCTGGCTACAAAAGTGCCATGAGAGAGCCTTTTCTCACTTTTAGGTGACGTATATAAGACATGGGCAGCATTATCTCCAGTAAATGTAAACAAACTTGTTTGTCTTAGCGATTGGCTGAACAAGAAGTAGGACTGACTGGACTCAAGTTTTACACTGTTTTCTTTTTGAGTGCACTTATGCAACAACAACAAAAAATCTACATATGCAAGTTGCACTTTAATGATAAAGAGATTGCACTGCAGTACTTTATATTTTACAGTGTAAATATTTAATAAAACTATATATAGTGAGCACTGTACACTTTGTATTCTATGTTGTAATTGAAATCAATATATTTGAAAATGTAGAAAAACATCAAGAATATAATAAATTTAAATTGGTTTTCTATTGTTTAACAGTGTGATTAAAACTGAGATTAATCGTGATTTTTAAAAAAAGTTAATTGCGTAAGTTAACTGCGATTAATTGACAGCCCTAGATTTGAATTTTTCTGTCACATGCAGGACAAGCTAGAATATCTGTGTGCAGGGAAAGAGCCTGGGGGGAATTGTGCTGTGAAATGATTTCCTGTTCTGACATGTTCCCAGTTGCCCTTTTTGCCCTAACAGGCTGCAGCGCAACCTCCATGTTTTGCTCCAGCTCATTTGGTCCTTCCAGGGGCCGGGGAAGGGAAATGGCAGCAGTGGAGCCAGTTGAGGGAGGGATTATCAGGGAGTTGCTGGCGGGTTCCCTTGGCGGGGAGAAAGGGCAGGAAATACATAGGGGGTGGGAACTTCCAGGAAGGTTGGTCTGTGTGGGAGAGGGCAGGAAATCCCCAGGGTGGGGGACAGGGAGTGACAAACCTGCTGGGATTTGTTTACTGTGAGGCTCCAGCATTTCTCAAATGTGGCCACCAGGGGCTTTTATTGTGGCCACAGCCTCCTGGGCTGTAACTGAGGGGGAGTCGGGGGCAGCAAAGCAGCGGCTCTTCCCCCGGGCTGCCTGCAGGGGCTGGTCCCTACCCCCTTCCGGAGCCATAAACACTGCAGGAGCAGGCAACCAGTGGGAGTTCCCCACCTCCCCACGGGCGGTGGGGCTCAGGCTTCAGGCTTCTGCTCTGGGATGGTGGGCGACAGGCTCAGTCAAGATACATGGAGCGTAGGCTGGGTGGGGAGAAGTCTGTGTAACTCATGCAGTTATTGATATACATGTGACCTCGAATATTACCAATCTGTGTTCCCCCCCCACACACACACACACACTCACACTCACACTCACTGCCCCCCCAACCAACCATCTCCCAAACAGACCCTCAGTCCAAAAAGCATTCGTCCCTCATATTGTTGAAGAGTCACAGCAAACAGAAGAATTCCAGTTTTTAAAACAATCCTCCAGCAACACAAAGAAACTCACATCTGTAGACTCACAAAACACCCCCAAAATTTTTTAACAATATGTTGTCATGAAGAAACCAAAGTGCTAAATATACTGATTTGAGAAGATTATTTTAAAGTACTTGAAAAATCAGGTATCTTTAGGGTGAAACTCTTTCTATCTTTTTAACCAAACAATTCTCCTCAGAAGGAGAGACACTGGTCCTGGAGACACTGCAATATCAGGTCAATGCACGGGGTGGACAGAGCAAGCTCTTATTCTATCAGAAAATAAGGAGCCCGTCAGGTCCCCCTGCTAGCACCCAAATCTGGTGTCTAGTGTGATGGTGCTGCCCGTGGGAGCCAGCTGCGGTCACTCAATCAGGGTGAACTGCAAACAAAACGGGGCAGACAAACCCCAAATGCTGGTGGTTATTCTAATACTTAAATTTACCAACCAGCACAAAACAGCTTCTACAGTACCTCACTGGTTACTCAGAAGTCCAATATATGCAGTTCCCTTAAAGTGCCCAGCCTTAGGCCTCTGTCCAGACACACCTGTCAGATATGATGATGATTCCTGAGAATCTTACTTCATCATATAAAAGAAAAGGTTCTTCCAATCCCAAAGGATCAGCCACATACCTAGGTCCAATTATAACTTAGATCTTACCCAAAATACACGCTATAGCCCATTCTTACTAAGCTAAAATTTATTAAAAAAGAAAAGAGAGAGAGTGTTGGTTAAAAGATCAATATACAGACAGAATTGAATTCAATTCTTGAGGTTCAGATACACAGTAGAGATGAGCTTGTAGTTGCCAAAAGTTCTTTTAGAAATAGTCCATAGGTTACAGTCCAATTTTCATATTCAGGGTGGCTCCAGTCAATGACTGGGGATCTCAATCCTTGTGGCTTAAGGTTTCCCCCTCTTGAAACCCAAAGCAGATCTGAGATGAAGAAGGATCATGTCCCAGGCTTCTTATACATTTCCAGCAGCCTTTCGGCCTAAGGCCTTGTCTACACTACAAGACTATTTCGAATCAACTTAGTTCGAATTTGTGGATTCGACCTTATTAAGTCGAATTTGTGTATCCATACTAAATACACTAATTCGAATTTCTGAGTCCACATTCACGGGGCCAGCGTCGACTTTGGAAGCGGTGCACTGTGGGAAGCTATCCCACAGTTCCCGCACTCCCCGCTGCCCATTGGAATGCTGGGTAGAGCCCCCAATGCCTGCTGGGGGAAAAAATGTGTCGAGGGTGGTTTTGGGTAAGTGTCGTCATTGAACCGTCAATCACAACCTCCCTCCCTCCCTCCGGGAAAGCGCCTGCGGGCAATCTGTTCGTGCACTTTTCTGGTCAGTGACAGCGCGGACGCCACAGCACTGCAAGCACGGAGCCCGCTGCGATCATCGCCGTTTTCTCCTCCTCGCACTTTATCGTCCACGTCTTCCACAGTCAGCTGCTGAGAAATTGGGCTACTTTTCAATGGTGCTGCAAGCACTGGGGGACCATAGGGGACGTTTTACAAACATCAACGTCGGGTGGCCGGGCAAGGTTCATGATGCGTGTGTTTTCAGGAACTGTGGGCTGCTCAGACGCCTGCAGGAAGGTAGTTTCTTCCCGGACCACGAAATAACTGTTGTGGATGTGCAGATGCCTATAGTCATCCTCGGGGACCCAGCCTGCCCGCTAATGCACTTGCTCATGAAGCCTTATACAGGCGCCTGGGACAGCGACAAGGAACTCTTCAAATACCAGCGAGCAGCGAGCAGCGTGACCTGTGACTGTTCAGTTTCTTTACAGAGAAGCTGAACCTGCCCCTGTTTCTTTACCCACTGACTGTTGACTCTCCTCTTCGGTTACATACCCCGTTCACCCCGTTACCCCCACTTCCAGCACACGTGTAAAATAAAATACATGTCCCATTATTACTTAACAAAGGTTTCTTTATTCATGACTGTTCGTGAAAGGGTTGAAACTGGGACGCAGGCTGTGCTGGTTAGGGTGTGCGGTGATGTAAAGACCACCTCTAAACTCAAGGAATGACAGGCTCCTGCTCCTAGAGCGGTCCGCAGTGCCGGAATGCTTCTTTCAACGGAGCCTGCCATCCCTCCTTATGGAATTCTGTGTGCGGGCGGATATGTGACCTTGTGGTGGAGGAGGACGGATACAGATTCCTCAGCTGCATGCCTCAGCGGTCCAGGACAAGGACCGCTGTATAAGATCTGTAACTGCCCTCCCCCGCTGCAAAGTCACATCTCCCCCACCCACACAGATCCTGGAAACCACCTCCAAAAACCGACCAGGTTGCCTACTGACTGCACCGTGTGTGTGACCCGCTGCTGATCCTGCCCCTGTGTCTGTACCCTGGGAAAGGTGACTGTCCTATGCAATTAACCACCCCCTTCCCCATGCCCCCCATTCGAACACAGTACCCTTTGAAAAAACATAACGGAAACAGTAATTAACAGCAAAGCATTTTTATTAATTAAGTAGACAGTTAGGGGATGGGACTGGGATTGGGACTACTGTGAGTCTGGAAGTGAAGGACTTCGGCAAATGTAGGGTATGAGAGCTTTTGGGTACTTGAGCACTGTGCTGTGGTGCAGTGACAGTATTCATGTCCCCGGCCGCCCCTCCTCCTGATTATTTTCGGTGAGGGGGGTATGGGACTTTGTGGCGGGGGAGGGCGGTTGCAGATACACTGCAGGGGGGCTCTGTCGTCCTGCGGTCCTGCAGAACATCCACAAGGCGCCTGAGCGTGTCCGTGTGCTCCCTCACTAGTCCAAGCATTGTTTCAGTCGCCTGCTTGTCTTCCTCACGCCACCTCTCCTCCCGTTCGCTGTGTGAGCGCTAGCACAGAGAGACGGTCTCCCTCCACTGGCTCTGCTGGTCCGCCTCTGCTAGGTAGCAGCCCATACGTTCCTCGAACATCTTGTCCCTTGTCTTTTTCTTTCGCCGCCTAATCTTCGCCAGCCTCTGCGAGGGGGATGCTGTGGCAGGTCTGGAGACAGTGGAAGCTGTGAGATGGGAAACAGGGAGTGAATTCCTTGCAAAGATACATTTTTGCGAACAATTAACTGAGTCTAGGCTGTCTCTGTGAATTCTGGGTTGAGACCCCTGTGCCTGCTGGGGCACAACTCATTTTCGCGGTGGATTCTGGGTAAATGTCGCCAGTCATTTCTTCCTCTGGGAAAGCAACGGCAGACAATCATTGCAAGCCCGTTTTCCCAGAATTGCCCTGGCATACGCCATGGCGTGGCAACCATGGACACTGTTTTGCCTTTTGTGTATGTCACCGTATGTATACTAGATGCCGCTGACAGAGGCGGGCAAGCAGCGCTACACAGCAGCATGCTTTTGCTTTTGCATGACAGCAGAGATGGTTACTAGCCATATTGTACCATCAACCATACCATAAATTGGTAATAAGATGGTAATAAGATGGGCATGGTTACCTGTCCTTTTGCACTGCCCCATTTTGGGGCTGTTATAAGTGCCCCTGGCCAAGCAGCCAGGGGCACAAAAGCAAAAATTGGGAATGACTCCCTGAGTCAATTTCTCCTTTTTGGTACCTAAAAATAGAATCAGTACTGCCTAGATTATGGGCAAGTGTACTAGAGAACCACTGTATCATAGAACCAGAGAGCACAGCTGCTCTGTGTCCAATCCTGCATAAATTATGAGCTGTATGCTATTCACAGGGGGTGCTCCTGCAACAACCCCACCTGTTGATTCCGTTCTTACTACAGCCTTCCTGGGCTACCATACCATTGTCCCCCCACTTGTGTGATGAAGTAATAAAGAATGCAGGAATAAGACACAATGACTTGTTTGTGAGAAATGAG
The DNA here is from genome assembly GCF_020497125.1 of Mauremys mutica. Taxonomy (NCBI): domain Eukaryota; kingdom Metazoa; phylum Chordata; order Testudines; family Geoemydidae; genus Mauremys; species Mauremys mutica. Next base: position 319,074 of record NW_025423293.1, read on the forward strand.
TGGAAGGAAGCCTCCAGCTGCAATGATAGTCCAGGCAGGACATTAAGGAGTGTGGATGAAGAAACCCATCATCCCTCTGCTAGTCCAGGGGCAATTGAATCTTTTATTTACAATGAAGGGTGGGGGCTGATGGAGCTCAGCCCCCTGATGCAATGATGAGGATGGTTACCAGCCATATTGTACCATCAGCCATCAAAAATTAGGGACAGGCACCCTTGATTGACCTTACTGATACTAGTCAGCATGGTTACCAGCCCTTTTGCACTGCCCCATGTGCCAATAGGCTGATGATGAGGATGGATTTCCATCTTATTGTACCATCAGCCATCCATAGCGTGGGGGGAGCAAGGATGTTGGTGTTGAGTGCTGCACCATCGCGTCTATCTGCAGCATTCAGTAAAGATAGGGTGACATGTAAAAGAGTCAACAGAGGATTGTTTTCACTTCTGGTGGTGGGTGGGGTGTGTGCGCAAATTGACGAACTATGCCCTGACCCACCGCAGACACTGTGTTTGACCCTAGAAGCATTTGGAGCTCATCCAAAAATGTAAATACTTTCCGGAGACAGCAGGAACTGTGGGATACCTTGCGTCCTCATTCCCCCCTCCCTCCATGAGCGTCCATTATATTCTTTGGCTTTCCGTTACGGTCGTCACGCAGCTGCGTGCTGAGTCTGTGCTATGCCATCTGTTCTTAGATTTTTTAAAAATACTTTGGACCAGGCGTAAAATTACAGTAATTAACCTAATTAGATGCAGGAGTCTCCGAGTGAGATCACCCTGAGGAGGGTCACTGAAGGAGATAGAGAGCGCATGCTGCGTGAAAGCTAGCACGAACCAGGGCCCGATGCAGCCGTGCTCGGGGAGGCAATGCTCCCTGAATACCGCATGAAAGCCTCGCGCGGAAAACTGTGCTATCACGGAGCACCCAATAAGGCAGCTCTCCTCAGGAACCTCCTGCTGATGCTTATCGATTAACGGAAGGAGAGCTTCGTGGAGATCTCCCAGGAGGATTTCTGTTCTATCCCCATATATAGAGAGACCTCCTTCTCACACACTTCAGATTCCTGTTATATTAAGAATAAAAGTTCACATGGTTACAGCACTTACCGACTGCTCCTTCCCCTGATTCAGGGTCCGGGTTAACGGCTGGGGAGGGTTGGTAGGGGATCTCCGTGACGGTGATGAATAGATCCTGGCTGTCGGGGAAACCAGCGTTGTAAGCGCTCTCGCCTGCCTCGTCCTCCACAAACCCTTCCTCATCTTCCCCGTCCGCGAACATCACCGAGGAACTGGCCGTCGACACTGTCCCATCGTCAGAGTCCACGGTCACTGGTGGGGCAGTGGTGGCAGGCTCCGTAGCGTCCGTTTGCCGCTTTGATTTTTTGGTAGCCTTGTCTGGGGTCCTTGATTTTCACGCGGCGCTGCGTTGCATCCCGCCTGTATCCTCTGTCTCTCATGGCTTTGGAGACCTTCTCGTAGGTCTTCGCATTCCCTGTTTTGGAGCGCAGCTCCGAAAGCACAGACTCCTCGCCCCACACACCGATCAGATCGAAGAGTTCCCAGTCAGTCTATGCTGGGTCCCTCTTTCTATTCACAGATAACATGAACTCCTCTGCTGGAGAGCTCTGCATCGTTGCAGGTACTGCGGAGCTCGCCCCGATGTCCAGCCAGGACGTCAGATTCAAAGTGCCCAGACAGGAAAATGAATTCAAATTTTCCCGGGTCATTTCCTGTGTGGCTGGTCAGAGAATCCAAGCTCGGACTGCTGTCCAGAGCGTCAACAGAGTGGTGCACTGTGGGATAGCTCCCGGAGCTACTAAGTTCGATTTGCATCCACACCTAGCCTAATTCGAGCTAGCCATGTCGAATTTAGCGTTACTCCACCTGCCGGGGTGGAGTACCAAATTCGAACTAACGAGCCCTCTAGTTCGAATTAAATGGCTTCCTGGTGTGGACGGTTGAGCGGTTAGTTCGAATTAACGCTGCTAAATTCGAATTAAAGTCCTAGTGTAGACCAGGCCTGAGAAAACAATAGGCTTAACTCCTTCTCCCAAACATCCTGGCAATTAGCACAGAGTAATTTATCCATTAAACAGTTCAGATACAGGTTAGCACAATCTTTAAAGAGACACAGAGACAATAATACTATTTCACTCAAGTATCATCATAAATGTTAATATTCCTTTTTTGATCTTTGAATTAAAACTCTAGCAATGGACAAGACTTGTTTGCTGACATCACAAGACCTGAGCAAACATCTACCCTTCTACCTCTAACAATGCAGACTTGCATTTCAAAGCTCTAGTCATTTACATATCTTTCTAACCAGTCCTCAAGGTTTACACATGGCCCTGTCACCATGTTTGAATCATGTTTTGGAAGTGGGAGGCCCTGTCACCTTTCAATGAGATATTATATTATACTCATAACGTCACACTAGTCAATCTGCTGGGAAATAAGGAAAAGGCGATGAATAAAGAAGTCAGGAAATAACAAGCAAATGAATGAATTTCTGTCCAATTTACCATCTTCTCAGCTACCAATCAAAGTTAAAGACCTAAAGTCGACCTATCGGCATAAGTACAGATGGTTGAATGGAAGTTAAAAGGAGCTGCTGTGGCACGTGTTAGGAGCCTGCAAGCAGCATGTAGATCGTTTAAAAATGCTGCAATTAGAGGCTGCGACAAAGTTCCTCCTCTACCTTGGTGGGTCCTGCGCTTATTGGCAGATTTGCTCACCTCAGTGATCTTCCCCTCTGGTGGAACCCACAGTCTGGGTCAACTCCTCCTGTGTCTGATCAGGAGTTGGGAGGTTTGGGGGAACCCGGGCCCGCCCTCTACTCCGGGTTCCAGCCCAGGGCCCTGCCCCGTGTAACAGCTGCGCTACAACTCCCTGGGCTACTTCCCCATGGCCTCCTCCAAACACCCTCTTTATCCTCACCACAGGACCTTCCTCCTGGTGTCTGATAACACTTGTACTCCTTAGTCCTCCAGCAGCTACACCCTCTCCCTCTCAGCTCCTTGCGCCTCTTGTTCCCAGCTCCAGCTCCACTCACACACACACATGCCCCATAAACTGGGCTGAACTGAGCTCCTTTTTAAACCCAGGTGCCCTGATTAGCTCTGCCTTGATTGGCTGCAGGTGTTGTAATCAGCCTGTCAGGGGTGCTGAAAGCCTGTGAACTGTACCCAGGTGTGTTCACAAGCATTGTGAAAACGTGCAATTCCCACTCACACTCCACAGGGGCAGCACAGCTCCGGGGTTCTCTGGAATCGCACAATAATGCTGGCTTTGTTCTCACAGCACCTGGAGCTTTTCACAGTGAGACATGGGGGTGCTTCAGCCCCCGCCGCAGCCCTCGGTCCCGCACCTCTGCTTCTCTGCAGGGAACTTGTTATGCCACGAGGGGGTGCAGGGAGACTGTGCAGGAGACCCAGGCCCACGCGCTGAGCACTGCAGCTCCAGCGCTGTGTTCAGGATTCATTTCTGCTCTCTAACAAAACTGCCCCAGGCTCCTCTGGCCAACTAATATTCGTCCAGGCTCCCCGGCACTGTTAGTATCTGTCCAGAGCTTTCGCCAGCCCTGCCCCAGGAGAGCTGGGCACTCGCCCTGCTCTAGGAGAGCCAGGCAGGCCCTGAGCACTAGACGGTGACCCTAGGCCAGTGGTGCCAGAACAATCTGTATAGTGGGGGGGGCTGAGCCACCCAACCAACTGTAACCCCTGGGTGTGATGGAAACCACGTCAAGCCAGGGGCTGCTGCAGCCCCCCCAGTTCCAGCCCCTCTGCCCAGGCAGCTCCCCCAGCCTGACACACACACCCAGCCCCTGCACCCGCCCCATCCCAGGGCTCCTCAGCCCAGAGGGGAGCCCCCCGGCTGAGTGGGGAATCAGAACCCCCCGAAATTACCCTCGGACCAGCATGATCTGCCTCCGCCCTGCCCTGCTCTGCATGTATTCGGAGTGAGTCAGTTTCCCTGTCCCAACATGTGTCCTGCCCTGTGTCTCTTCTCCTCCCCAGCTCCTTCCAAACCAGCCCATTTCCCTGCACCCCGGGCTGGGTCTCTGCCAATCCCCCTTCTCCCCTCCTGCCCCCAATATCTCCCTGCCCTTACAGGTCTATAGGGCTGGATCCCTCCCTCCCCCCTTCTCCCCTCATTTCCTGCCTCGGGTCTATGGAGATGGGTCTCTCCTCCCTCCATCCCCTCCCCTGCCCCCAATATCCCTCTGCGGCTCTGTGGGGCTGGGGCTCTCTCCCTGCCCCTGTGCTCCCCCCTGCACAGCATGTCCTGGGAGTGACTCCGATTCCCTGGACCAACGTTTCCCCCACACACACACCACATGTCTCTTCTCTCCCCAGCTCCCTGCACCCCACCCCATGTCCCCTGCATCCCAGGCTGGGTCTCTGCCAACCCTCCTGACCCCAATATCTCCTGCACCTATGGGGCTGGGTCTCTCCCTGAAGCTCCGCCCCCAGCGCGGGGCTCACAGACAATCCCCGCTCGGCGGCTGTGACGTGCGCTGGGGCTGTGACGTGCGGTGACGTGCTCACTCCCCGCAGGCAACTCATTAACTTGAGACCAAAACGACAGAAGGTGTCGCGTGTGCATGGGCGGGGTTATGCAGATGAACAGTGTCTGGCGGCAGGACGGAGAGCAGCGAGAGGAACCGAAGGAGCCCGGGGGAGAGAATTCTCTGCGTGTGGACAGAATCCGGTGTGGGGAGTTCGTGCGGTGGGTGCCTGCGCTGGAGTCACTTTGGGGCAGTGATTGCCACTGAGCTGCATATTGACCAAAGGCGTGTGAATGGGGTGTGGTGACTGGTGGGGAGCAGCTCATGCTGAAAAGGAAAGAGGTGGGAGCAGGAGATCCTGCCCTAGCAGGGGCTTGTGTGGGGGTTTCTTTGCAACCATGAGTGGGATTGTTGTGGGTGCAAGTAGGATCCCTACTTCTCTGGTGGGGTGGGGCTTCTGCTGTCTGCCTGGGGGGTTCCATGATGTCACAGCCTATAGTGGCATCATGTTTGAATCATGTTTTGGAAGTGGGAGAGCAATTTTCCCTGCACTCACTCTCCACTAGGGGGCTGGGCTGGGATCTCTAGGGAGAGGAGCCCAGGAGTCTTGGCTCTCAGTCCTCCTGCTCTAGACTCCCAGAGCCAGGGATAAACGGGAAGGAAGCACAGGGAAAAACAGTCTCCCCTATGGAACCCAGGAGTCCTTGCTCCCAGTCTCCCTGCTCTAGACCCCCTCCACTCCCAGTGCCAGGGATAGAACCCAGGGGTCCTGGTGCCCAGCCCCCTCCTGCTCTGACCACTCGACCCCACTCCCCTCCCAGGGTGGTGCAGGGGTCACTGGGTCTGTGTCCCAGCTCTGCTAAGGGCCGTGACTGATTTTCCCAAAGTGCTTCCTTCTGAATCCAGCACATCTGCCCCCTCCTGCCCGGTTACTGCCCACCCCCGTGTGGGGGCACCCGCACTGTGCCGGGTCGTGATGGGAAATTGTCCAAGCTGGCCCAGGAGAGACGTGTGTGTCTCTGCTGCCCCCTGCTGGTGGGGCTAAGCCCCGCTCTCTCTGTATATATATGTGTGTGTGTGTGTGTGTGTGTGTTGGCTTTGCAGGATTTTGTATCCTGCAGCAAGTGACACACACACACACATTGACGCACAAAGGGACTCACACAATCCCAAGAACACTCACACACAACACACCCAGAGGGGCATGCTAGCTCCACCCCCAAAGAAAGAAACAATCACACCCCCAGCCACACACTCAATCACCCCCCACACACACACTAGACTATTCAGAATCGTGCTCAGATACACAGCCGCACACACTTCACTCCCACTGCTCCCAACACAAGGACCTCCTGCCCCACACAGCCTGTGCCGAGGCCTGTGGAACTCACTGCCACTGGACAGCTACCCATGAGAATGGACCTTTCCAGGAGACCAATAGACATGGCCGTGGTGACAGAGGGGTTTGGGCTCCCAGGGTCTGACCCGGGCTGAGACTGGTTCTGACCTAGAGGGGTCTATCCAGCAGGGGGCTGCGTGACCCACACACAAACCCACCAGAAGCGCCTTTCTTAGCGGGTCTCCCAGGCCATCCCCCACCCTGCCCCGGGTTGGGTAACAAAGGGGCAGTACGGGACTCTGGGCCGTGTCACAACCCGGCCCGAGCCCCCCACTCACACAGGCTGGCGAGTTGGGTAACAGTTGAGGGATTGCACAAGAGAGAGTCAGAGCCAGAGAGAGAACCCAGGAGTCCTGGCTCCTCCCCGACACACTCTAACCACTGGACCCCACTCCCTTCCCAGGGCTGGAGATAGAACCCAGGAATTCTGACCACCAACCCTCACCCCCACCCCCGCTCTGACCACCAGACCCCACACTCCCCTTTTAGATTTTAGTCCCGCTGCCTCTTCTATCCACCCACCCCACCTGTCCATCCCTTTGCTGCAGGTTTCTGGGGTGTCACCCCTGCTCTGCACTCCCCCAGTGCAGCCCAAGGCTTTTCCTCCCCCCAACCACACATCCTCTCCCCCCTCGTGCTGGATCATCTGCTTGGCCCCCTGCCCCCTCCCAGGGTGCGCTGTGCGGCGTGGCTGGGGATTGTGCAATGGCCCAGCACCACCAGGCAACACAGAACGGACACCACACGCCCTGCCCTGCCCTGCCTCACCTGAGCTGCTCTCCAGGTGCATCGGAGCCCAGTGCCCCACACCTGGGCCCTTCTGCCCCACAGGGGGTGAGCTGCAGTCCCCACCACACTCCGCAGAGGAGTTAAGTGTCAGGCCAGACAGCCCTTGTAAGATGGGGAAATCACCACCGGGGTCGACAGTATGGGGGCTGTGACATATAGAGAAACGGTTGTTGCACTGGCAGAGGGCAGCTGAGCATTCGCACACACATACACACACACACACACAATTGCAAACATACACGAACACATGTATGAATCCAGCCACACACACACACACACAATTGCTAATATACACAAACACCCACATAAATCCAGCCAACATCAACACAACTACTAACAGATGCAAACACATGCACAAATCCAGCCACATGAACACACACACATTTGCACAGCCACAAACACAACCCCCAGAGCTGTAATAACACCCCCCCACACACAGAAAACCCTTGCAGAAAACCACACAAACACATGGAGAAATCAATTCATCCATCCATCCACCCACCCACACATACGCCATCCCCATTCTGTGCACACACCTTGGGTCACTGTGACACTGAAGACTTCAGTTGGATGGGGGCCCCAGCACCATGTGTCTTTCCAAGCAAGGTTGAGCAATTCCCCCTGTGTGGCCTCATGCAGGTGATGGCTGATTCCCCCAACTTACAGCCAGTGGTGAGCTCCAGCCAGGTCACACCCAGTCACAAGAACCGGTTGTTAAATTTAGAAGCCTTTTTAGAACAGGTGGTTCCAGGACAACCGGTTCTAAAAAGCTTTTAAATTTAACAAAGGCTCAAGTAGCTGTCTGCCTGGCCCCAGCTCACCTCTCCCTCTCCCCTGAATGCTCCGCCCTCCTTCTCCCCTGCTTCCCGTGAATCAAATGTTCACGGGAAGCCAGAAAAAAGCAGCAGGCAGGTAAGCTGGGTGTGGGGGCGGAATGGCTCCCTCTGGCCCTGGCCGAGTGCACCAGCCTGGTCCCAGCCAAGCACCCCCAGCTCGGGCCCGGCCCGGGGAGTCGGGCCCCGCAGGGCCGGTTGAGGTCCCGGTGGAGTGGACCCGGTCCCGGCCCCAGGCAGTGTGGTAAGGGGGCAGGGAGCAGGGAGGGGGTATTTGGTTGGTTGTGGGGGGGTGGATAGGGGTCAGGGCGGTCAGAGGGCAGGGAACAGGGGGATTGAATGGGGGCAAGGATCCCAGGGGGCAATCAGGAAGGAGCAGGGGTTGGATGAGGTGCTGGGGGCACTCAGGGACAGAGAGAAGGGGTGGTTGGATGGGGCAGGGGTCCCGGGGGGCCATCAAGAATGAGAGGAGGGGTTGGATGGGGCTGCAAAGGGCAGTCAGGGGACAGGGAAAGGGGGGGATGGGTCAGGGGGGGGTGTCAAAAACATGGGGGGTTGGATGGGGCATGACCTCCCGGGGGGGCACGACCCCCTCGTGAGGTGAGAAGGAGGGAACCGGTTGTTAATATTTTGGCAGCTCATCACTGCTTACAGCATAGTGACAACCATACTACACAATTCTTATAACTTCATATGCATGAATGGTGTACATCTATGGGTAGAGAAATGACTTTCAGCAGATCATATCCTTTCCCCTGATACCTTACAAGTCATGCTCTATATGTAAGATCACGATTATATGAAAATGAGGAATATGGGGGTTACAGCCGCTCCTCCAAAGGTCTAGAATGTCACACTAAGATTCTATTTTCATTTACATAACCAGCTTTGACCTCTCTGCCTAACACTTATAAGCACTTACAATCTATCTTTCTGTAGTTAATAAACTTATTTTAATGTTTTAAACTTACTTGTGAAATTGTCCAAAGTGCTTGGGAAAGCTGCTCATATTAAAAAGGCTGGTGCATGTTCACTTTCTTTTTGAGGAAGTGGTGAATTAATTAATGAGCTTGCACTTTTCAAGAGGTTTTGAGCAGTATAAGATGGTACATTTCTGAGGTGCAAGGCTGAGGGCTGGGGAGATATGCTGGTGTCTCTCTACGTATAATTGAGGAGTGGCTTATAGAGCATTCATGCAACTTAGTTGGGTGCATTGCTGCATGTTGTTGGCTGAGTGATCACAGCACATGGAGGAGGTTTTGCTGCTTGTCACTAGTGCAGCATTGTAAGACACAGCCCAGGCTGGAGAGATAAGAGGACAGAGCATTTCCACAGTTTGGGATTGTACCCCACGGATCCCACCACACAGAGATCCTGCTATGACCAGCTGTGGTAATACTGTGCTTAGTGCTCTGCCTTGTAGCTTCAACAGCTTACAGTGACCTTGACCTTGTTTCCATATTTATCCAAAGCCTCCTTTTGACAGTTGTCAGCAAAAAGACCCGTTTCTTTTGCAAGCATTTGTATGGCTAGCCAGAGTCGGGCTTCTCCGTTAACAAAAAAGATTGACCAAAAGGGGACAAGAGGAGGCACGTTCAGCAATGCAGCACTGGATGCTGGATCCTGAATCTGCTCTTTATCCAGCAGCTCTCTTGGCAAGCTCTGCCATGGTGCCATGCTCTGGGACTTCTCCCCGAACTGCTCCATTTTTCATCAACAATAACATGAAAGGTGAAAGGACAGTCATTCTCCATTTCCTGCAAGCCCTGCAGAGAACCCTCTAGAAGGGGCTCTGTGCACAGATATCCCCAGCGAATTGCATGGCCGCACAACACAGGGTCTCCTGTCACAGCAAATTGCAGCGGAAGCAACCTCCTTGCCAATGCCAATAGCCTTTTCATCAACACCAGACTGAGGATTTGATTCTCTCCAATGCTCCGTTGGAAAGAAGCCTTTTCCTTCACAAGCAATTACTTGGATTGTCAAGGGAGGTCTCTTCTGTTTCCTAGAAAGACACAGGAAAATGTGAGCAGAGGAGACAAAAGCTATAGAACAAGGCACCACTGGGAGTTGAACCCAGGATCTCCTGTTTGCTAGACAGGTGCTTTAGTCTACTAAGCCATTGTACCTTCCCCAGCAGGCCACTTGCAACCACTCCACTTGATGGTCCAAGACTACACCTTCAAATTCCAAAGTAAAAATGTTCCCCATTTCCCTCAAGACTTGCAGACCTTGAGCAGGCTGGCTCAGTGCACAGAAAGCCACAGCTGAGCTGACAGAGGGCTTCTAACATGCACTTCTCCCACAAGTTGCTGTGATCAGATACTGATTAGTGCTCTGTGTTTCAGTCACAGCAGCTTCAGCTCAACTCTGAGTCATGGTAACCTTTCCATCAGCTCCAGACTTACCATTTAACACTTTCCAAGACTTAGCTGCAAGGAAGGGTCTCTGTGTTTTGAACAAGCACTTACAAGGATTGTGCAGTGAGGTCTTCTCTTTTCATTAGAAGAAATAAAAGAAAGGAGCCTGACAGACAAACTAGGTTCAGCAAGGAAGAACTAGCAGGTCAAGCCAGGATCTCCTGGGGAGTAGGAAGGCTCTTCAGCCAGCTCTTCCCAAAGATCACTATCCAGAGGCCACTTCCCACAGAGTCCAGTTATGGTTACAGACCCATCCTGAAATTAGAGCAGGATATTTTAAAGCTTATTCTCACAGTAAAGTAACACAATTCAGCCATGTCGGCACAGAGGAGAAAGCACTCCGTCATTTCACAGTTATTGCTACTGATCTCACTGACAAACTTCCTTTTCTTGGGGCTGCTCCCAGCACTTTAGGGAGTTTTTCCTCTTCTCCCTTCCAGCTGTGGTGATGGGACTGCAGCAGCTCCCCGGATGGCCAGCTTTGCTCTTTCACTTACATCCTTCACTTCTTTGGCTGAAGCTGTGTTTGCCACCAGTTTAATCTGTAACTGAGACCTCAGGTACCAGCAGCTAGTTACAAAGGCTCAATTCCCATCACCAGCAGTGGGAGGTTATCCTGGGCTGAAGGATTTGGCCCATGGACAGTCAAGGTGCTACAGCAGTTACATTCTTACGTGGTGAGTCCTGCAGCCTATTACCAAACTGCTCTGCCATAGTCTGCAGGGGGCCTGACTTTTTGAGAATCTGGCAGAAGAGAGACCCTGGAGCAGAGAAGGAAAATGTCCTCAGCAGTCACAGCTGTCAGGAGCAGCAATGACTGAGTATCAGACACACTTTTTCACCAGGACAATAAATGTGCACAACCCCCTGATATATTCTCAATTCACACCCACACCCAAGGAAGCCCTATTCTGCTCTATTACACTCTCATGGGATGAGAGGGAAGGTCCTCTCATGGGTAAATAACTGATTACAAGGTAGGAATAAATGGTCAGTTTTCAAAATGCAGAGAGGTCAATAGTGGTGCCCCCCAGGGGGTCTGGGACAAGTACTATTCAACATATTCATAAATGATCTGGAAAAAGGGGTAAACAGCGAGGTGGCTAAATTTGCAGATGATCCAAAACTACTCAGGAAAGTTAAGTCCAAAGCAGCCTGCGAAGAGTTACTAAAAGAGCTCACAAAACTGGGTGAAAGGGCAACAAAATGGCAGATTTGTTGATAAATGCAAAGTGATGCACATTGGAAAACATAATCCCAACTATACATATAAAATGACGAGGCCAAAAATAGATGTTGCCACTCAAGTGAGGGATTTTGGAGTCACTGCGGATAGTTCTCTGAAAACTCAGTGTGCAACGACTGGCAAAAAAGCAAAGAGAATCTTGGGGATCATTAAGAAATGGATAGAGAATAAGACAGAAAATATCATATTGCTTATGGCCGACCACATGCATTGGTCTCCCCTCAGGCAGGGGACTTATAGGCCCTTCTGCCAGTTGGTGTTGGCAGCAGCAAGGGCTGGGTTCAATGTCTAGGAGAGGAGAGCAGCAGAGAGGGAGGAGGAGAGAGAGTCCCAAGAGCAGAGTGCAAACCAACCAGCTGAGGGTCTCACAGGAGTCCTGAAATAACAGTAGCTCCAGGTCCCATCAGGGCCGCCCAGATGGTGGAGTAAGTGGGGCAATTTGCCCTGGTCCCCGCAGGGGCCCCCACAAGAGTTTTTTGGGGCTCCTGGAGCGGGGTCCTTCACTAACTCCGGGAGCTCTGGAAAACTCTCGTGGGGTCCGGGCCTCCGGAGATTCTTCCACTCTGGGTCTTCGGCGGCAATTCGGCGGCGGGGGGTCCTTCATGAATGAAAAGTGACTTCATTGAAGTGTTGAAGGGCCTTAATGGAGAGAAAAGATTGGGTATTAAAGGGCTCTTTAATCTCGCAGAGAAAGGCATAACAAGACCCAATGGCTGGAAGATGAAAAGAGACAAATTCATATTACAACTAAGGCACAAATATTCAACAGCGAGGATGATTTACCACAGGAACAAGCTACCAAGGAAAGTGGTGGATTCTCCATCTCTTGATGTCATTTAATGAAGACTAGATGCCTTTCTGGAATGTGTTGCCCCCAAAAGTAGCTATTGTGTCATACAGGAGGTCTGTGATATGCAGGGGGTCAGATTAGATGCTCTAATGGTCTCTTCTGGCCATAAAGTCGACTAATTTCTGAAAAACTGAGTGTAGCATTGGGAGCAGCGTCTGATGTTTTCCTGTCTAGCCGGCTTGCTGCCTAGAACGAACGCTCCTTGAGTGGGGTGATCCACAGGGAGTAGCTCAAACCTCCAAAGTGCCTGGCCAGGGGCAGGACATTAGCACAGCAAGGGAGGGGTTTGGCAGTGACATCACAAAGGCCTTTTGCAGGACCTCAGACTATTGGTCAAAGGTGGTGGGGAGGTGGTGACCTCACAGAGAGATGCTGACATCAGCCAGGCAGGACAGGGGCGAGGGGCCAGGGAAACCTCAGAGACCCCTGTGGCTTTGCTTCAGCAAGTCTCCTTCTCCAGGTCTCTCTTTGAGGACTGAGAGAGTATTCGGGTTCACGGTTGTGAGCGCCAGGAGGAGCCTCTTTTGAATTTTCTCCTTCCCTTTTAGTGATTTTACTAGAAAACAGACGTCCCTGTTTAGAAGGTAAGAGCCTCCTCGAGGGAAGGGGTGTCATGGGGGTGTCACATTCAGATGCCGGTGCCTCCCCAATGTAAGGAAGTTCCCCCCACCCTGCTCTGTGTTCGCAGTGCAGAAGAGAGCAGCATCCACAGCAGTGATTTGCTCCTGGTTGCCGGAGCAGAGCAGCAGGCTCAGCTGTCAGAACTTCTCAGAGCGATGAAAGGGGAAGGGCCCATGGCTCTGTAGCAGGAATGCAGGGCAGGCGAGTTCACGGCGGGCATTGTGGGATACTGGAGGAGGCCAGTTATGGTGATATAATGAACAGCAGCGTCTACTCTGTCACTTTAAGTTTGCTGCAAAAAGCTCTAGACCACTCATCAAAGTCATTTTATTTTGTCACCAAAACAGGGCAGTTTTGTCACCAGATGTAGCATTGCAGTGTGTACACCAGCCACAAGCTGCCGACCGAGGGAGCGTTGTGTGTTTTTCACACACCTGAGCAATATAATTCTGCTGAAACAACTTTGTAGTGCAGACCTGGCCAAAGATTGACTCACACACAACTTGCAAGGAAAACCTCACCTGCTCCTCTGCTTTGCAGAAGCCAAACACAAGTAAAGCTTGTCAGGCCCCTGTAAAGATGGCAGGGAGTCAGGTGCGGGCAGGGCCGGCTCTGGCTTTTTTGCCGCCCCAAGCAAAAAAAGGGGGGTGGGGCCACCGGAGCAACAAAACAGGGGGGGGAAAAACGGCCCGGGTGGAGCGGCAAAGCGGGGGTGTGTGGTGGGATACGGCGCGGCTGAAGCGGCAAAGCGGGGGGATGGGGGGAAAGACAACGGCGCGGCCGGCAAAGCAGGGGAAAAACAAAACAAAAACCCCACAGGGCGGCCGGAGCCAGTGGACTCCCTGTGCTGCAGAGTGCGCACCCAGTCTAGTGGGGGGGAAGGGGAGGGAGCGGGGGGAGAGAGAAGGGGGGCGGCCAGCGCTTCAGCGGGACACTCACCACACGGCCCCGACCGCCGCACCGCCTGGCACCCTCACTCCTTCTCTAGACTAACCAGTCCTAATATACTGTAACATGGTTATATTCCACCACCTTCACTGGTTACACCCAACAAAATTAATTATACAGCAGACAGAAACAATCACAGACCCAGACAGAGACCATGCAAATAAACATACAAAACAATACAGAAGGGAGGATTTCACAACTACATCTATACAGACATAAGGCTTTTCCAGCTGTGTCTATTGATAAGTGAGTTCTTGCCAGACAGGATGCTACCAAACTAAGTTTCCCTTTCTCTGGAGGTGATGGAATATTGTGTCCCTAACAGCCCAATCGCACCTTATTTCAATGTGACTAGTTGGGAATGTGAGGATGTGACCACACACTTCCCAGCTTATGGCTGCCTTTGCTGCTTAGCCGAGGAACCAGGCCTCAGACTGTCACAGTAAGAGAAGGCCATTACACAGACAGACAGTGATTTTTTATTCTTTCTTTTATATCTTTATAACTAGCTAAGTGATAAAAATACACCTAAATTCTTAAAGTACAGGCCTTTGCAGACTGGCCTGAATCTCTGTATCCTAACAGTCCTCGAGGTCAGGCAGCCTCTGGGTAAGGGGGTGGGGACTCAGATCCTTCCACTGGCCAATTCCACCAGGGTCATGTATAAACCAGGCAAGTTCCCCACAATAGCCAGACCAGATGCCCCCTTTACACTTGTGCTCTGTCCTCATTGCTTCTCTCTCTCCCTTCCCGTCATCTCTGCTGCTCCCCCTCTGGGGGCTTTCTCAGCACCTGGCCCCACAGCACTTCCTGGCAGCCAGAGACTGCGCTATCTGCATCTGCAGATGTGGCCTCCCTCCTGATTGCTAAGGAAAGGAACCTTTCCAGGAAATGGCCACAGCTTCTGGGAATCCCTGTGTGGCTGTGAACAGAGTTTGGCTCCTGGCACACAAGGCAATTTAAAAGCTGAGCACCCAGACAGGGGCTTGAACCCTGGACCCTCAGATTAAGAGCCTGATGCTCTACCAACTGAGCTACCTGAGCTTGTTAGGAAACAGCTTCACCATTCACCACAAGAGTGATTATCCCAGTGTGCAGGCAAGAGTGAGCAGGCAGGCAAAAGAGAGGCAAAAAAAGTCCCAGGAACCCCTCCTCTTTTTCTGCACAGCCACTGCCTGTCAGAAGGATTCCTCCTCCTCCTCAGGGAGACTAAATCTCTGTGCCTAGACAGCCGGTCCATCCGCTGCACCTCAATCCCCCATGCCCGAGCCTCCCTGCCAAAGCCCTGCACCTGGCCCCATACAATTAAGTCTCACGTGTCGCTGGGAACTTAACTTCTTGTGCCCAGAGCGTCTCGGCCCCCTCAGCAGATGACCTGAGAAACACAATGTCCGGCTTTTCCAAAGAAGTGTTTAGATCCCCTCATCATGTGGCCTAAAGGATAAGGCATCTCCCTGTGGATCGGATGATTCAGGATTTGAGTCCCCTCATGGTTGTGCTCACTTTGTGCTGCAAGTCCTGCTTTCTTCACAGCTGGAACCTCTTCTTGGTCACTCAGGCCAGTGCTCTGCCTTCAGCTAGAGCCCCGGGAAGGAGTTGGGGGTTGGGTGTCACAAAGGCTGGGACCTGAGCCCCAGATGCTTCCAGTCTCGCCTTTGCCCTTCCTGACTTGCCAAAGAAAATGGGCGGCTCCACTTTGAAAGTGAGCACCTTGAGTGGGGACGGTCAGAGGCCCCACCAGGGGGGCTGGCCCTGCTTTCCTACCCTCTTCTGATGTTGGCCACAGAACATCAGCAGCTGCCCTGCATGCTGGCCTGTGGGTGGCCTTCAGTGGGGTTCAACACAGCAGGGAGCAGGCTGGCCTTGTGGCTGTCTGCTGGCCACACATAGGCATGGTCCTCCCCTCCTCTTGCCCTGGCCTCTGTGGCTTTTAAGCCTTCCCTTGGAGCTGTCAGCACCAGCCGCCTCTGCTCTAGGTGCCCAGAGGAGGAGAAGTGCTGGGCTCCCGCCTGCCCAGCCCTGCTTCCTTCAAGCACAGTGGCAAGTGCCAGACTTGGGGGCACTAGGTGAAGCCGTGAGAATCCCAACCCTCAGGTGTCAGTTCTAGAGCCCTGACCCATCCAGCAGGAATGGAAACAATTGCTCTTGTAGAGCTGAAGACAGGGAAGTGGAGCAGTGTGAGCTCCAGGGCTTTACCACAAGGTCCCACTGAGATTTGAACTCAGATTGCAGGAGTCAGATTCTTGAGTGCTGCCTGTTACACCATGGGACCAGCTCATGCTGCCTTCTCTGGCCATCAGTGACCCTTATGGGGCTGGCTTGTGTAAGGGACTGTTGGCCCCTTACTAAAGCTTAGTGGGGGGGGTTTGGTTGGCTAGTTCCCAGTCCCAGTAGAAGGGGAAAGGGCGAATGGGAAATCAGGACCCTGAGACTGACAGTCCCCAGGGGCAATGGGGAGAGGCCAAAGCTCCAAGTTAGCCGCACTGACAGGCCAGGCAGTGTAATGAGGGAGTCACCAGGCCAGGGGGTCCCATCCTCCGTGGGAGCTGGAACTGCCTGGGCCAGAATGGGGTAGAGCTAAGGAGAGAGCAGGAGCCCGAGAAGAGCCAGGGAGCAGAGCTGCGCAGGTGTAGTGCCAGAAACTGCTCCCTGTAGGACTTTGCTACCTGCAGCAGTTACTGAGAGCTGAGGTTGTTCTGATTTGCTGACTTGTCCTAATTGGCTAAAACTTGACAGTGGTGGGGGATGGAAGCATAAACGCTTCGTCCTCCAAACAACCCTGCCTGGTGTCCATCTGTATCTATTACCTCTTAATACCGGATTGTGAAAAATAGAGTGAGGTCATTTAAACATCATTTATTTTGCAGCTTCATTTACTGTGCTAACAATGTAGCATCCTGACACCGATACTTCTGCCCACGTGCCCTGTGGGTTGGATTCATTTTAGTGGGACACGGGACATGTGGAGGATAATTTAAACTCTTAATTTCCTTATGGTTTCCCTGCAATATACTTCTCTGCTGGTGCAATTTCTGACCATTGCACGTCTATTGTATTTATTACAATAGCACAAGTAAGTCACACAAGTGACATAGTCTAGGGGCTTGGCGACACTTGCAAGTTAGAGCCCATTAAAGCAGCCCCGGGGGTCCTAACTCCTGAGGTGTCCACACTGGCAAGGCACATGGAGCGCCTGGGCTCTGCAGGTGGAGCTCTCCTGGTAATCCACCTCCATGAGAAGCATAAAGCTCGCTGAGCCCTGCTGAAACGCCCGGGCATCAGTGTGGACGACGTGTTGCATCACTGCACTGTGTTTGGCCTCAGGAAATGTCCCATAATCCTCTGAAGTCAAGTGCCCACTCTAGTCATTGTTTTGAAATCGGCTGCAGGCATGCGGATATCCCCTTTCAAAGCTCCGTTTCTGACAGCCGGCAGCTTATCTGCTCTGGGACAAAGCAACCATTAGTGTGGAATGCTACTGCTGTTGTGAGTGTGTATGAGGGGAGGTGGGGGTCTGCTGCTGTCCGAGCACACAAGACAGCATGCTGACACACTCTCAGCCCCCCAAACACACTGTCGCTCCCCCCACATACACACAACACACTCCCTGTCACACTCCACCCCCGCCCCCCATTTGAAAAGCATGTTGCAGCCACTTGCACACTGGCTCAGCCTTGTGCATGGTGGGGTGGCCACCTCCCCATTGATGAGACCTGGTCCCACCATCTCCATGGAGCTCCAGTCTGCCCTGCTGCCATCCCTGTCTGTGTTGTCTTCTCTAGCAGTTGACTGGAAGGTGAGCATTGGTCACATGCCATGTAGCCGTGTTGTCTCGAAGGGCGAAAGCAAGAGGAATGGTGCCTTCAGAGCCCACCCAATATTCCATAACAGAGTTAAGGAAAATATTTCTCAATGAACTCTCAGTAAAAGATCAGAAGCAGCCAGTATCTGCATCAGTCTACGAGCATTGGTATTTTCTTGACATTTGCCAGACCAACCTAACTAAAACCTAACACACATTTGAACCTCTTTTCACACTGTTGCTCATTCTCAGGGTCTGCTTTGTCTCCAGACAGATCCATTCTCTTTCAGAACAGTCTTGCTTTTTTGTCTGTTTCTCTAATTGAGGTGTCGGCGTAAACACTCCCCTTCCTTCTATTCTCAGACAAACACTAGTATTAAGTGTTTGCTACTGATGGGTCTAGAAAGCATTTGTCAAGTGGAAGATGCTGTTTCAGGGGGATTGTTCCCAAGATCCAGTACTTTGGGTTCAAATGTCTCCAAGCTTCCTTGGTGAAAATAACACCATGTTTCTTTGCAATATACAACAAGAAAGGAATTTTTTACCCCAGATGGGACTTGAACCTACAATCTCTGGCTTAGGAAGCCAATGCCTTATCCATTAGGCCACTGGGGCCCTGAAGAGTGGTAGAATGAGGGATGGAAATTCTCTCTCATGATTGCAGATTCCTCACATTCACTCAGAAGCCAAATACCCCCATTTAATCGCCTTACAGAAACGTCTGCATCCCCTGGCAGCGAGGCAACTGACAGAGCTGAGCACCACCTTTCTGCCAGCCATCTTTGGAGAAGAACCCCACCCTAGAGTCACCGCTCCCTCCTTCAGCACCTCCACGGCTGTGGCTCTGAGCGGCAGTAGGATGATTAGAGGCGAATCCGGGGCTGAAAGTGGGGTGAGGTCGGCCTGTAAGGAGTAACCAGGTGGGGCAGACCCAGGGGGAGGCTGTGGGCTGCTGGTTGGTTGTTGGGATCTGAGCTCTAGTTCAAAGCTGCACAGTGACCTGACACCCAGGGTTATAAGGCCAACACAGTGACCCCCTTACTGGCCTCGCTGACCCCCAAACCCTTGTTACTAAGGGCATTGAGGAGTCTCTGTCCCTTAATAACTTCTGGGAGCTCCCAGCAGGCTGTGGGCGTCAGCCGCCTCCTGCCACACAGGTTAGACTCTTGGCGCTGTGCCAGCCACCTCCTCACTTGCAGGCCCAGTGTAAGAAGAAGGAGGCCTGGTGCTGGCAGAAGAGGGTTTTGATTAATCAACCTCTGTGTTATGGGCACAGAACGCTTCCACTCAGTAGCATAGCTGGGGGGGAGCAGGGGGAGCAGCTAAGGGCGTCGTGTTCCTCCGGTGGGGGTGTGGAGCAGCCGTTCGTTTTCCTGTTCACACTCCTCTGCGGTGTGAAAATCGGGGAGGGGAGGCACAAGCCCCACTTCCCTCCCGAAATGACGCCCAGTGGGGGAAGCCAGGACAACAGGGTGGGGTGGCAGGTGGTGGCCAGACTCTCGCTGCCATGGTCTAGCCTAGCTCAGGGTCCAGCTCAACTTCCTCCCCGTGCCACTGGTCCCCAGTCCCCTTCCACCACCAGGTCAACCCGGGCACTAGGGCAGGAACGGGGTGAGGCAGTAAGTCAAGCCGAGCAAGGCAGGCAAAAGCGAGTCTTGTCTTCATGGGCCGCTCACAATGACGTCCTTTTTGTGTGCAACTGCTGCAAAAACTTCCCGGGCAGAGAAGCAACAGGCCAAAATACTGCCATACAGCTGCCAAAGTAGCTCAGTTTGGAGGATGTTAGACTGAAGGAATAGGGGATGAAAACTCCTCTGTGCAGCTGAGCGAGGGCAGTACCAGGGAAGGGGCATCTGTGAAAGTGTCCATGTGGAAGGTGGAAGGGATTTGGGGGCCCAGGAGGAGGCACTTGATGTTCAGTGTCTTGGAGCAGCTGGACTTGGACATATTGGGTGTTCAGGAAATGCACATTAACAACTCTAGGGTAGCCTGATGGGCAGAGGGTGATTGGACGAAGGGCCCATCTCTCTGGTCCTCCAGGCCAGGGAAGAATGATGGGGTTGGAGTCTTGTTCTTCATATTTGCGGTGCGAGTACAGAAGGTGCTGGAGCTCTGACCAGGGAGGGCATTAGGAACCCATTATCATGCAGGGAAACATTCAACCGCTGATCTATACTCTCAACAAGGAGTGTCATGTATAGCCCAGAGCAGGAACAGTTTTTACCCTGGGGGTTAGTAAACTTTCTCTCTATACAAACACCACAGCTTACAAACTCCCCACCCCCGCTCTGTGTCACCAGAGCACAACAACAACTCTCCTTGGAGCACACACAGCTCCCCAGCTCCCTGCCCGTCAGTCTCTCCAGCATTGCTCCAATCCCTTAAAGCAGGGTCTCAACCTCAATTATCTTAGGGCCGGTGCCAGTCCTCCAGTCCTCCCAGCCCCTGCCATCCCAGTCCTGACCTCCAGACTCACCACTCTGCTGGTGCCCCTCACTCCCGACCTGCAGCCCCCTGGGTTCCCCCCAGCTCTAGCGGTGCCCCTCACTACCGACTGGCAGCCCCTGATATCCCAGTCCTGACCTCCAGACTCACAGCTCTGCTGGTGCCCCTCACTCCCGACCCACAGCCTCTGATATCCCAGTCCTGACATCCGGACTCACAGCTCTGCTGGTACCCCTCACGCCTGACCTGCAGCCCCCTGGACTTCCCCCAGCTGTACCGGTGCCCCTCACTCCCGAACTGCAGCCCCCTGGGCTCCTGCTGAGCTCTGCAGTCACTGCGCTGCTGGTGCCCCTCACTCCTGACCCACAGCCCCTGTTATCCCAGTTGAGGGTAATCATCTAGTGGAACAAGCTCCGCAAGGGACGTGGTTAATTCCCCATCACTGCCCTGTGTAAATGAAGACCGCAGCTCTTGCTGCAAGACACCTGGTGTGTGGGTGTCCCTGTTCCCCCTTCAGAACCTCTGGGACATGGTGCTTCCCTCCTCCCAGTTCAAGATCCCCATCATGTGGGTGCTCTCATCCAGGATCTCTGGTGGGTGTCTCTGTCCCCCACCCCATGAACTAGCTCCCGTGTGTGGTTTCCCCTGCCTGCCCCCATCCGGGATCTGTGGGTGTCTCTGTTCCCCTTTTCAAGATCCGTGTTGCTTGGGTGCATCCCTCCCCCCAGGTCAGAATCCCCAGCATGTGGGTGCTCCCATCCCCCCATCCAGGCTTTGTGGGGGGTGTCTGTATAAAAAGAGACCGTGTCTCACTGTCTTGCCCAGGCTATGCTGCAGGGGCTATTCACAGGTGCAACCCCACTACTGATCGGCCAGGAGTTTTGACCTGCTCTGTTTCCGACCTGGGCCGGTTCACCCCTCCTTAAGCAACCTGGAGACCCCAAGCTTCTCTGAGATCACCATATTGATGCCAAGCTTAGTGCGGACACCCGATCAGCACAGCCCCCTGCAGCCTAGAACTCCTGAGCTCAAGCGATCTGCCACCCTCAGCCTGCCCAGGAGCTGGGATCACAGGCACCAGCCACAGGGCTGGGCTGGTTGCAGGGTCTCCCGCTTCCAACTTCAGGCTCAGCCTGGGAGCTCTGTGCAGGCTGAGGCCTGGTCTACACTAGGCGTTTAAATCGGTTTTAGGAGCCTAAAACCGATTTAACGCCACAACCGTCCACACTAGGAGGCACCTTATATCGATTTTAATGGCTCTTTAAATCGGTTTCTGTACTCCTGCCCAACGAGAGGAGTAGCGCTAATATCGGTATTAACATATCGGAATAGGGTTAGTGTGGCCGCAATCGACGGTATTGGCCTCCGGGAGCTATCCCACAGTGCACCACTGACCGCTCTGGACAGCATTCTCAACTCGGATGCACTGGCCAGGTAAACAGGAAAAGCCCCGCGAACTTTTGAATATTTCCTGTTTGCCCAGCGTGGAGCTCCGATCAGCACGGGTGGCGATGCAGTCCGAAATCAAAATAAAAAAAAGAGCTCCCGCATGGACCATGCGGATGTGATCGCTGTAAGGGCAGGCAAATCCGTTCTATCCGTTCTATCAGCGCTCCGTTACAGAAGATGAAATTCAGAATCCTTTTTTAAAAATCTCCAGACAGACGCCATAGCAGGGACTCAGCGCACTGCAGCGTGACAAGCGTAACGGAAAGCCAAAGAATCAAATGGATGCGCATGGACTGGAGGACTGAAGCTATCCCACAGTTCCTGCAGCCTCCTAAAATTATTTGCATTCTTGGCTGAGCTCCAAATGCTTCTAGGGTCAAACACAGTGCCCGCGGGTCAGGGCATAGCTTGGCAATCTACTCACCCACCCCCCACCCACCCCCAGAAGCGAAAGGTAAAACAATCCTCTGACTCTTTTACATGTCACCCTATCTTTACTGAATGCTGCAGATAGACGCGATAGTGCAGCACTCAACACCAACATCCTTGCTCCCCCCCCCGTCATGGGCGGCTGATGGTACAAAATGATGGAAATCCATCCTCATCATCAGCCTCAGCTGATGGTACAAAAGGACTGGTAACCATCCTCGTCATCAGCCTATTGGCCCTAATTTTTTCTGGTGGATGGATGGTGCAATATGGCTGGTAACCATCCTCATCATAGCAACAGGGGGCTGAGCTCCATCAGCCCCCACCCTTCATGTGTAAAGAAAAGATTCAGTTGCCCCTGGACTAGCAGTGGGATGCTGGGCTTCTCTCCTACACACTGCTTAATGTCCTGTCTGGACTATCATAGCAGCTGGAGGCTGCCTTCCACTCATTTCTCACTAACAAGTCAGTGTGTCTTATTCCTGCATTCTTTATTAATTCATCACACAAGTGGGGGGACAATGCTACGGTAGCCAAGAAAGGCTGGGGGAAGAACGGAATCAACAGGTGGGGTTGTTACAGGAGCACCCCCTGTGAATAGCATACAGATAATAATTTCTGCGGGCTCTGACACAGAGCAGGTGGTTCTCTAGCACACTTGCCTATATTAGGCAGCACTGATTCTATTTTTAGATACCAAAAAGGAGGGATTGACTCAGGGAGTCATTCCCAATTTTTGCTTTTGCGCCCCTGGCTGATCGGCCAGGGGCACTTATGACAGCAGCCAATGGTACAAAACGATGGAAGGTACAATATGGCTAGTAACCACTCTTGGCTTTTGCGCCCCTGGCTGATTGACCAGGGGCACTAGCAGCAAATGGTACAAAAGGACTGGTAGCCATGATCATCCTCAGTTCCAATTTATGGAAGGGTTTGGATGGTGCAATATGGCTAGTAACCATCTCTGCTGTCATGCAAAAGCAAAAGCATGCTTCTGTGTAGCGCTGCTGAATCGCCTGTGTGAGCGGCATCTAGTACACATACGGTGAGAGTCACAAACGGCAAAAAAAGCTCCATGATTGCCATGCTATGGCATCTGCCAGGGCAATCCAGGGGAAAAAGGCGCGAAATGCTTGTCTGCCGTTGCTTTCCCAGACGAAGGAGTGACTGACGACATTTACCCAGAACCACCCGCGACAATGATTTTTGCCCCATCAGGCACTGGGATCTCAACCCGGAAGTTCCAAGGGGCGGGGGAGGCTGCGGGAACTATGGGATAGCTAGGGAATAGCTACCCACAGTGCAACGCTCCAGAAATCGACGCTAGCCTCGGACCATGGACGCACACCACCGATTTAATGTGTTTAGTGTGGCCGCGCGCACTCGATTTTATAAAATCTGTTTTACAAAACCGGTTTATGCAAATTCGGAATAGTCCCGTAGTGTAGACGTACCCTCAGCCTGAGCGGGTGGAAGTGGAGCCTGGCACTGAGCTGATGCACTGAGGGTTATTTGCACTGCGCGCTTCACACGGAGGTGAAAACACGGGGCACAGATCTTTGAGCACAACCCTCGTCCTGAGGAATGGGGGAGGGGGTGGCTGCATAAAGAGAGACCGGCTCTCCCTGGTGGGGCTGCAACAGCTCTTCACAGGGGCAGTCCCACTGCCAATTGGTACCAGAGTTTTGCCGGCCTCCTTTCCTGGGCTGGCTCCCCTCTCCCTAGGGGGAACTGGTGGCCCCAAACTTCCCAGAAACCATCATAGCGAGGCCAACCTGAGCACAGACACCTGCTCAGCACCCCGGGGTACAGCCCTGAACTCCGGCAATCAGCTACATGCAGCTGCCCACCCAACAAGCGTTACACGCAGGAGCCTTCGTGCCCCGCGTGTTCAGGTCCCTCCCAGCGCCAGTTTTAAACTCCGCTGCTCAGTTCTAAGCTTTGGCCACACGGGGGCAGCCTGGAGCTCAGCCAACGCCTCCCGGTGCTGGTTGCGTTTCCCGCTCCTCGTGGCAGGTTCACACCCCGCAGGCAGATCTCTGAATCGGAGCCGAACCGTTCCCCAAATCCAGGGCTTTAGCAGCAGCTTTGCTAGGAAAGCGCTGACGTCCCCA
Organism: Mauremys mutica; assembly: GCF_020497125.1. NCBI lineage: Eukaryota > Metazoa > Chordata > Testudines > Geoemydidae > Mauremys > Mauremys mutica. The sequence goes on from NW_025423293.1 coordinate 342,931, forward strand.
AGTAAGAGCCAGAGCGCTGTGTCCAGGATCTTCTCTTGGGCCCCTCACCGTGGTGTCTGTCAGGCGCAAGGAGAAACCAGGGAAATGTTTTCATGGCGTTTAAGGGCAGAAGGGGCCATTAGCTCAGCTAGTCTGACCCCCGAATAACACAGAATTACACCATGACACACATTGATCCCACAGACCTTAGATAGATCAAAGCGTTTCAGCCCTCAGGAAGGAGGCTAAACTGGGTACCAGAGGCAGCGAACAAGGGGCCCCCAAGGCAATGGCAGGGAGCTGACGAGGTGAAATATGCCCAGATGATCCCAGCAGGCGACCCACCCCCATGCCACAGAGGTGGGAGTCCCTGTTCCTCCTGCCCTTAAGAATCTCTGGTGGTAAGTGGGTCCCCCCAGTTCCCCAGGTAAGAATCCTCCATGTGGTTTCCCTGGCTTCACCTCCAGATAAGAACATTGTGTGGAGGGAGTGGGAGGAAGGTTGTCTGGCAGATCTGTAAAGGGGGACTGTGTCTCCCTGTCTGGCCCAGGCTCCTGGGAGGAAGTGATCTCAGTGTGTCTGGCTGTCTCCATTCCTCCCACCCATAAGAATCCCTGGTGTGTGGGTGCACCCTAGACCATTAAGGATCTCTGGTGGGTGGGTGTCTCTCTCCCCTAGTCAGGATCTCTGGGACGTGCCTGTATAAAAAGAGACTCTGACTCACCCAGGCTGGGCTGCCATCATGGAACAGACCAGTTCCTTCTGTGGAGGGTTTGTGTTCCTCCAAGGACGTGATCTCAGTGTGTGTGGGTGTCCCTGTCCCTTCAACCCTTAACAATCCCTGGTGCGTGGGTGCGCTGGGCCCCATTACAATCCCCTGTCTTACCCATGAGGGATCCGGTGGATGTGGGTGTTCTCCACGCTACTGGTGGTGTCTTGTGCCCCTGTCCCTGCTGGTTAATAGTGGAGTGTGTGGGTGTCCCCCCGACCGTTAAGGATCCGTGTTGTGCGGATGCCCCCGTTCTTCTAATTAAGAATGGTGCAACGGAGCATATGGGTGCTCCCATCCCCCCAGCCAGGCTCTGCGGGGGAGGGGGGTGTATAAAAAGAGACCGTGTCTCACTGTCTTGCCCAGGCTATGCTGCAGGGGCTATTCACAGGCGCGACCCCACTACTGATCGGCACGGGAGTTTTGACCTGCTCCATTTCTGACCGGGGCCGGTTCACCCCTCCTTAGGCAACCTGGGGACCCCAAGCTTCCCCGGGATCACCATATTGATGCCGAACTTAGTGCGGACACCCGATCGGCACAGCCCCCTCCCCTGGCAGCCAGAACTCTCCGCAGAACTGCCATGGTTGCTCTCCTGGGTGTCTGGTCAAGGATGGCTACCGGCTTCTCCTGAGAATGCAGCTGAGAAATGACTCACCCCTCTCTAGATTCTCGCCTGTGGGCTCTGAGAAGCAGGATGGGGCCTGTATGATAAAGTCCATGCAACATTCCCCTCTCATCCCAGCCCTGCTATGTCGCCAGTAGCTGCTGTCCCTGGGTAGCAGCAAAGGATGTTTCCCATCATTCAGGAGACCCCAGCCTGGGACTAAAGTCAGCCCAGCCCAGACCCCACACCCTAAAGTGAATAAGGAAAAGTTATTTACTTGTTCCCATAATACAAGAACTAGGGGTCACCAAATGAAAGTAATAGGCAGCAGATTTAAAACAAATAAAAGGAGGTTCTTCACACAGCGCACAGTCAACATGTCAAACTCCTTGCCTGAGGAGGCTGTGAAGGCTAGGACTATAACAGCGTTTAAAAGAGAATTAGATACATTAATGGAGATTAAGTCCATCAATGTCTATTAGCCAGGATGGGTAAGGAATGGTGTCCCTAGCCTCTGTTTGTCAGAGGATGGAGATGGATGGCAGGGGAGAGATCACTTGATCATTACCTGTTAGAGTCACTCCCTCTGGGGCACCTGGCATTGGCCACTGTTGGCAGACAGGATACTGGGCTGGATGGACCTTTGGTCTGACCCAGTATGGCCATTCTTACGTTCTTATGAAGGGAGGGAGCAAACACTGCAACAGAGTTTCTGTAGTGTAGTGGTTATCATGTTTGCCTCACATGCAAAAGGTCTTTGGTTTGAAACCAGGCAGAAACACATGGGTTTACTTCTTCTGCCTAGCCAGGAAAGCACTCCTACTGCTGCCACTGGTCTGTCCTTGCGATAACCCCAACCCCTGCATGGCAGAGCGTGGTGAAATGAGCTGAGAAGAAGCCTTGGCATCAACAGGGGAAGGCTAGAGGATCTTGGCCAGTCACCTGCCTATGCTCAGGTGCAACTTGGACTAATCAAGTTTGACTGCAGAGATCTCTCCCACTGGCTTGGAGAGCCTGTAATAGCAGTGCTACAGCAGCACAGCTACATTGGTGCAGCTGCGCCAACATCAGCTTTATTGTGTAGCCACAGGATCAGACACAAAAGCATGGAATCAGGACTCAACATGTGTGTATCCAGAAGTCTGAAATTGGAGCCTGATACATTCATTGCCTCATTGGTTATCATTTTTAAAGCCTGAAAGTCCTTGTTACTCAATCAGGCAGCCAGTTTGGGATCCACAGGGAAGGAACGTCCTAGGAAGCACTCTCTCTTTGGATCCAAATGGTGAAGGATGATTGTTCTCAATCTAACCCTGGTATCCTCTGGAACTGTCATCAGTGACACAGAACTAGGAAGTGGAGTGGTACAAACAATTTTCCTTGGGTCATTGGCCACCATAGCTTCCTTTACTGGGGCAGAAACCAAGAACTGGGTGTGGACTCTTTCCAAATCCTTGGCCTTGGTTAGGGTAAATTTACACTTCTCTGAAGTGGAATCCTTTAAAAAACCACTCAAAATCTCAGCAGTGTTAGTGAGGAATGGCTTCCCAGAACATGCCCAGCTTTTCTTTAATTTGGTGGCACAGGTCCAGGCAAGGAACTGGATACAGGCCTGGATCAGAATCTCTGTTAGTTACCAGAGCTGGAGTTTCTATTGAAAAATAATTTTTTTTCTGCAGCTATTAGATTTACGAAACACACATTTTTAGCATCCAGAAAGGATAAATTCAACAAAAAACCCACTTCTATTTCCTCAACATCTGTGTCATGAAGGGCATCTCCCATAACATAGGATTGGCTAGGAGAGAGCTTCTGTGGGGCCTGGGTTATAAATGCTTTGGAAACCAAACACATGGGCATTGTGCCTAGTTCAAAATCACTTACCATGGAATTCTCTCCCCAGATCATATGAGACAATATTGACTTAAACAATTGAACTACACTGTGATCATATGCAATTCCTTCAGTTAGTTCAGGTGCTGCTGTTGTACACCATTTCCGAGTGGAAATTTTAAATCACTGCTGTTTGTTGGTTAGCATGTCCAGTAAATTGGAGAGTTCTCTCCTTTGACAGAACTGCACTTGAACTTTCTCCATGTCATCATGGAGGGATGGGGAAAAAGCAAACCTGAAGTGAGAAATGACGACTTTAGCAAATGGTCATTTGTCTTAAATTCTCCAATAAAGCTCAGCTACATCCTATCAAACTGAACTAATATCTAATTGGGTGACCAAACAGCCTCCAGGAAAGATAGAAACCCACATCACAGAGATATAGAATACACGGCAATGAAAGTGTGAAGTGAAATTCCAGAGCAGGTTACATGTGATTATTCAGAATCAGGACAAGAGATTCTCCCATCACATTCTCCTCTGATCCATTCAAACATACTTCACTCAGCACTGTCTCAATAGCCAGTTATGTTATTTACAAATTTTTTAGTATCCGAGCATTGCCATAATGGGGGACAAAACCACTCACCTGCCAGAAGTGGCTTTACCAATAGATGGAACCTGGGATTTAAACTCCCAATGAGCACACTGTGTTTGGGATCCATTTGAATTCCCCTTCCAGGTCTTTGACACTTTCATCTCCAGTCATAGCAACTCTGATATACGATTAAAGAAGTCAAAGCATCATCTCCAAGCACAGACAGCTGAGAACTCGTCCTCACAGGACACTTTGAGATGTGGATGGATAGAATGTGATGAAGATAACCTCTGCATGGCTCAGACAAAAGGTAGCAGTTCTGCAGTGATGGGGAAGGAGGGAATCTCTGAGTTTCCTCATCTCCTTCCAGTGTCACAGAGGCTGAAATTACACTTTTTTTCCTGCCCTTGCTCCTCTTCATTTAACTATAATTTGAAAAATTCCCATTATATCTGCTCTTCAGCACAACCCAGAGCAACGCAGAACAAGTGGCAATGATACAATCTGTATCACTGGTGACTAACAATAACTTTGAAATAGGAAGAATAGTATAAATGTGATGCTCCCTGGTTCCTGATAGGAAGGGCACACTTGAATTACTCATGGGATAATGGAGTTGATAGAAAGGACAAATGGGTCCACCTCAAAACAGGGCAAACTGCAAAAGGCAAAAATGGGCCACTCATCTGGTCAAACTGAGGGATAACCATGCTGCAAACAGTTCAAACAGCTTTAAAAGTTACTATGTGGGAATCAGGAAAATTATAAAAGAAAAAAAAGTATTGATAGCCCTAGAGGTGTTTATGTTGTTGATCTCCCTTGCAGATTCTCTGATGACTATCATGGGCTAAGTGCCCACAGAAGGTTTTTCCACACTCACTGCATTTATAGGGCCTCTCCCCTGTGTGGATTCGCTGATGCCTAATAAGGTGTGAACTGCGACTGAAAGTTTTTCCACACTCACTGCATTCATAGGGCCTCTTCCCTGTGTGGATTCTCCGATGTCTAATAAGGACTGAGCTGCGATTGAAGGTTTCCCCACACTCACTGCATTCATAGGGCCTCTCCCCTGTGTGGATTCTCTGATGTTGAGAAAGGGCTGAGCTGTCAGTGAAGCATTTTCTACACTCACTGCATTCATAGGGCCTCTCCCCTGTGTGGATTCTCCGATGTCTAATAAGGACTGAGCTGCGATTGAAGGTTTCCCCACACTCACTGCATTCATAGGGCCTCTCCCCTGTGTGGATTCTCTGATGTTGAGAAAGGGCTGAGCTGTCAGTGAAGCATTTTCTACACTCACTGCATTCATAGGGCCTCTCCCCTGTGTGGATTCTCCGATGTCTAATAAGGACTGAGCTGCGATTGAAGGTTTCCCCACACTCACTGCATTCATAGGTCCTCTCCCCTGTGTGGATTCTCTGATGTTGAGAAAGGGCTGAGCTGTCAGTGAAGCATTTTCTACAGTCACTGCATTCATAGGGCCTCTCCCCTGTGTGGATTCTCCGATGTCTAATAAGGACTGAGCTGCGATTGAAGGTTTCCCCACACTCACTGCATTCATAGGGCCTCTCCCCTGTGTGGATTCTCTGATGGGTAAGAAGGTTTGAGCTGCGATTGAAGGTTTTCCCACACTCACTGCATTCATAGGGCCTCTCCCCTGTGTGGATTCTCTGATGCCCAGTAAGGCCTGATCTGCTAGTGAAGCTTTTCCCACACTCACTGCATTCGTAGGGCCTCTCCCCTGTGTGGATTCTCTGATGTTGATAAAGGCCTGATCTGCTAGTGAAGCTTTTCCCACACTCACTGCATTCATAGGACCTCTTCCCTGTGTGGATTCTCCGATGCCTAATAAGGTGTGAACTGCGACTGAAGGTTTTCCCGCAGTCACTGCATTCATAGGGCCGCTCTCCTGTGTGGATTCTCTGATGCCTAATAAGGACTGAGCTGTGCCTGAATTTTTCCCCACACTCTCTGCATTCATGGGGCCTCTCCCCTGTGTGGATTCTTTGATGCCTAATAAGGTGCGAACTGTGACTGAAGGTTTTTCCACACTCACTGCATTCATAGGGCCTCTTCCCTGTGTGGATTCTGTGATGCTTTAGAAGGATGGAGTAATCACATATATTTTTCCCACACTCAGTGCATGTCTTTTTTCTCTTTCCGCTCAGGATTTCCTGTTGTGTTTTGGTTTCCTTGAGGTCTTTCTGAGTTTCCTGACAGGAAATACATTTATCCACTTTCTCCCCTGGCTGGTTTCCCTGCTCTCCTTCTGGTCTGTGCTGAATGTCACGGGATTTTTCCTGCTTATGACTCCAGGACACATTCCTTTTCGATCTTTGCGATAATGCTCTGTGTTTATCCACTTGCTCAACAGTCTCCTGCTGAGAATTCTGCTCCTCTTTCTCACATACCCTTGCGTCACCTGCTGTGATAGAGACAGAAACCTCAGCCAGGGATGGAAAGGGGAAGGCCAAACCAATACAGGTACTGGAGAGAGGTCAAATAAAAATCAGGAACTGAACTCCCCCAAGTTCTTCCCCAAACAGGAGAGAGGAGGGGATCAATTCAGACTTCACATCCCATCCAAACTCACAGGGGGAAGGGAGGAAGCTACTGCCTGGTGTCTGCTAGTGTCTACAGGAAGCCATGAGCTATATTTACCCTAAGGATACGACCCCTGCTAGGGACAGTAATGAACTGAGAGACCTTCCAAGGGCATTGTAGGGCATCCCAGATGTTTCCTTCAGGCACTTACAGATTCTGAGTTGGTTTAATATTTCCTCACCTGTGCAGGGAGCTCTCAGGATCTCTCTTTCCTCTGAACCCTGGAGGTCTGGGACCCATGGCTCTTCCCCTTGTTCCAGCTGGGAGATCACATCAGGTTGGGAAATTGGAAACCCTGCTCAGATGAAAGAAAACAAAGGAGGTCACTTGATTTCATAACTCTGTCATAAAAACATTCTATTAATTTAACTTCAGTGCTTAGTGTGACGGGTGTGCCTGGGGCAGTCCGCACTGAAAATGCCAGGGTCAGGGCAGGATGAAAAAGGGAGAGCAGATGCTCCCAAAACTGGTGGTTAACACTGAAGTTAAACTCAACGATCAGTCACAAACTGTGCTTCTGATCCCACACACGGGTTATCGAGAAGCTGAAAAAAGAAATCACACGGCCCCCTTTATTGCATTCCAGTTCTCCGACTCCCAATCAGCACCTAGGTCCAGTACAGTGAGAGGTTATTTAAAAACTCTGCTCATATACAAAATGTTTTTCTGACCCCAAAAGGTCAGCCACATTACAAGATCACTATAGGTTTGGATCTTACCCAAAAGACCACACTGCCAGCCAATCCTTTAGCATGGAAAGACAAGACAGGACACGACACAAAAAAAGTTGTTAAATGGAAAAGCAGTGAGATGCATTCCAAAATCTATATATCAGGTTATTAGCAGTATTGTTGAGCTGCTGGCTTGAAAGTCCGTCTGGAACACATCCACAAGTTCGATGGGTCTTTCAGTCCTTTGTTCCAGGCTTCAATTTGTAGAGAAGTTGCTCCAGAGTTAGGAAGAGGGATTGAAGACAAAATGGAGATGATGCAGCTGCCCTTTATATTCCTTTTGCCATGTGGCTTGTACTACCTGTTTCCCAAACACAAGCTTCACAGCACAGGGCATGGAAAAGCCTCGGAAGTCTCAGCACACAGACATACCCCTGCATGTCTTGCTGACTCAATAGGTTTATGCCCTTGATCAGGGATGGGCAAATTACGGCCCACGGGCCACATCCAGCCGACAGGACCGTCCTGCCCAGTGCCTGAGCTCCTGGCTGGGGAGGCTAGCCCCTCCCCCGCAGCCACACCACCGTGCGGGCAGTGCTCCTGCGGGGCGGGGCGGGGCTGTGCGCTCCTGCAGGGCAATGTGTCTGGCTCTGCGTGGTCCACGTGGCTGCCAGACACGCTGCTCTGAGCGGCATGGTAAGGAGGTGGGGGCGTTGGATAAGGGGCAGGGAGTCCCAGGGGGCAGTCAGGGGACCATTGGATGGGGCGGAGGTTCTGGGAGGACGGGGGCTGGATAGGTGTGGGAGTCCCAAGGGTCTGTCAGTGGGCAAGGGGGTGGATAGAGGTCAGGGCAGTCAAGGGACAGGTAGCAACGGGGTTGGGTAGGGGGTGGGGTCCTGGATATGAACCCATATCCACACCCCCGCCCCCTGACAGACCCTGGGACTCCTACGCCTATCAAACCCCCCAGGTCTCCATCCCCTGACCGACCGCCCAACCGTCCCCTGCTCCCTGTCCCCTGACTGCCCCCCAGGGCTCTCTGCCCCTTATCCAACCCCCCGGCCCTGGCCCCCTTACCACAGCCACGCGGCCTGCTGCAGCTAGACACGGGGTCCCTCAGGAGCGCGCAGACCAGCCCCCTTACCATGCCACTCAGAACAGTAGGAGCTTGCAGCCCCACCGCTGCAGCACTGCCCAGGAGCGGTGGGCCAGAGCGCTGAGGGCGCGGCATGTTGAGGCTGCAGGGGGACAGCGGGGGCGAGGGGACAGCAGGGAGAGGAGGGGAGGGGAGGGGACGGGGGAGCCTCCCCGGCCGGGAGCTCAGGGGCCGGATGTCGCCTGCGGGCCGTAGTTTACCCACCCCTGACTTACATGTTAGTTTGTAAAAAGAACAGGAGTACTTGTGGCACCTTAGAGACTAACAAATTTATTTGTGGTTTATCTTGCATTTCTTTTGTAAACAATTCTGACTTTTATGACTTGTTACCTGTACTCACTTAAAATCTTTTTTTTTTGGTAATTAACAATCTTGTTTTATTGTTTTATTCAACTAGCGTGTTTGGATTAAAGTGTGTTGGAAACTGCATTTGGGATGTAGTGGGGTGGACGTCCGCTCCTGCTTTGAAGGGTTAAAAACAGCCCTGGGAGGGGGCTGTGGCTGGAGAAAGCAGCTTTTAGGTTGGGCTGCTTGGGGGAAGTGGCTGCAGCTGGGGCCATGCCCCAAACAGACTCAGCTGCCCTATAAAGGCAGAGAAGCCGGGGCAGATAGAATCTCTCTCTGTTTGTAGAGGGAGATGGGCCTGACTGCAGGGAGCTAGACACAGGGTACCTGAGTGGAGCAGGGCTGGGGAAAGGCAGAGGAGCTGGGGAGCTCCAGCCTGGAAAGCCCCAGGCTGCGGCCTAGCAGAAGGCAATAGGTACTGGGGGGTTGCAGAGGGCAGCCCAGCGGTAGGCAAAGGCAGCAGGTCCAAACCCTCCTTGCCAGTGATGAGTGGCTGATACTGCAGCCTGCCCCAGGGTGTGGGGCTAGACGATGACTGGCCTTATACTGAGCCAAGGTGGGAATAGTGGGTGGGAGTTCCCTGGGGAGGGGAGACCTTAAGACTGAGGGGTTACTGCCAGAGGGCAGCACCCCAGGTAAAAGGAGCACCAGGTCCAGGGAGGGACATGGGGGGTCAGAGGACAGGCGGATCACCGGCCTGCAGAGGGTGCGCGGGAGCTGGAATGAGCTAATTCCCAGAAGTCACCAGCAGGGGGTGCCGCAGGGGTGAGTCCACTCATCTACATGGGATAACAAGGCTGGTGCATGTCAGTTTCCACTGATGAAATGACAGACTTCATATGAGCTTGCCTTGTTCAGTAGTGTGCTGGACAGGGAAAGATGCACATTTCTGGGGGAAGTCTGGGAACAGAGACTTTTCTGGGGTTTTCCTGTGCTGCACTGTAACTCCTGAGTCGCTGACTAGCAGCACTCAATACTGTAGCTGGGAGCGAGTTACATGCTGGAGACTGTGTGATAACTGCCCAGGAGTGGCTGCTCTCACAGTAAAACAGAGTAAAAGTCACCCCAGCTTGGGAAACTGAGGGGACACAGCTGTTCAACACTCCAGATTGCACTGTAGTTAATGTCACAGACACTCAATTTCAAAGAGGCTCCCAAAACACAGAGAAAGTAAATCCATGTCCCAGAAATCCAAGACTCCAGAGAGAGGGCAAGTCTCCCTGCCACTGCTTCTTGCTGACGGAGAGGTCCAGAGACAATGAGAGAGTCCTGGGGAAGCTGGGGACAGTAACCATGGGCTGGTGGGGTTCAGTGGAGAAAGGGAACAGGAAGGGCAGGGATAGTACTGAATGCAGGATCTCAGCAGTACTAGATGTCAGGATAGCACATAGTGCAGCCCATTGGAAAACATAATCCCAACTAGACATATAAAATGATGAGGTCTAAATTAGCTGTTTCCACTCAAGAGAGAGAACTTGGCGTCACGGATAGTTCTCTTAAAACATCCACTCAATGTGCAGCAGCAGTCAAAAAGCGAACGGAATGTTGGGAATCTCGAATACGGCTGTAGGAGCTGGATTTTATAATGTACTGGGAGAATTTAATGTACGATTTGATTTCATCCTGTCAGCCACCCTGTTTGAATAGCAGAAAGGAATGACAGACCAGAACAATCCTTCTGACTGATTATGGTCACCTTTTGTTTTAGGATAAGTTACACTGTCTACTATGGTTTCCTCTATGTATTACAAATTAGGCACTCTAGTTAAATATACATGTCTTTGTTTTAAGGTTTAGTAAGTAAGAGACAGGATTCTCTATTGTGTCTATGTTAAGTAGATTAGAGAAACACTGAAGGCAAGGTTTCATTTGCAATGCCTTTTTGCTCGATATAAAATACTACTGTTTGTATTCTCAGTGGGTTTGTGTGAATGAGGATGTATGCATCAGGAAAAGAGAAGGTGTAAAGGCCATTGTTATAGCCAGAGTCAAGGAAGAAGGAGTCAAGAGACTTAAAGGACATCAAAGAATCATCAACGTGCATCCATAACGAAGGGCAGATTGATGACCCTGAGGTAAAGGCTGGCACCCCTGAGGACAATTGATTAAATCAGAGCAAAGGATAGGCTGACCCTCTCGGAGGTGCACTGGAATGTTTACACCAGTTAAGAAGTAACCGATCACAAACTGATACAGCAAAATCCATAGACTTCAACAAAGGGAAAAAAAACTATAAGATCCAGGGTGCTTGGCCATGGGACTTTGGGTTTGTCATGCCACACTCCAGGGGCATTGGACCGCGACCGACAAGAGCCCAGCCCCACAATCGTGCTGAATCTAACTGGCCATTAGATTGACTCGAGCTACAACAAACTGGTAACTATGAACATCACTGGCAGGACGGGGGGAGATATAGGGTGGGGGAGAGAGAGAAGCATATGCTAACTGTTGTATTCTCAATAAATGCTGTGTATTTACCTTCCTCTATAAAGATCCTGTGTGCTTTGTAGGAGCATAACACTGCGTGCAGATGTGGTCGCCGCATCTCAAAGAAGTTTACTTGTGCAAACAGGAGATATTTGACACTGTGCAATACTGTTCCTGTGTTCTGCAGTAGGGGAGCGTCTGTGGCAGTGTGTGGGTCCCTGGCATATTGGGGTGATGCAGAGACAGGGCAGAGCAGAGGTAGCATTGTGGGGCTGGCATGAACTGTATCTCTTCATTTCCCCTTCCAAGAACTGAGGGGACAGGAATCCTTACCCAGCAAGGTCACATTCTCATAGTTCTCCTGCATGACGTCTCTGTAGAGGGCTCTCTGAGCAGGGTCCAGCAGAGCCCACTCTTCCCTGGAGAAATACACAACCACCTCCTCGAAGGTCACTGGCCCCTGAAAGAGCAAGGGTCTAACACTCAGTACCTGATGCCCCACTCCCACTATTTGTGGGGGAGAGAAGCCAATCAAATGCAAGCTCTGGGTGGATCACAGTCAGAGTCCCACCTCCACCCCACTCAGAGCATCCTGGAAACACCAGGTTAAGGGGATGAATACAGAGCCCCTTGTCTCTCCCAGCAGATCCATCACATGCCTACTAGCCACAGACTGATAGAGGAGAGGGAGCCCCTAGCAGGGACCAGGGAGAGCTCCCTCGTAGGAAGCCCAACACCCTCCTCATTGTGAGGAGCTGGATATGAAGGGAGGGGAATCTCCCCTAAACCTCACTGATGGGTGCCCCCTTCATATCTCACAGCAGCCGCTGGTTAGTCAGGTCAGGCTCCAGCACTGGGAGTCTGGTCAGTTTTCCTAGCCCCATGTAGGAGGGTTATTTTCTGTTTCACAAATTAGGGTATTTCCACCTCCTAATCTCATGGGTCTGTTACTAGAATCTGGGCCATTTATTAAACTCCCCCCAGCAGGAATGTCACAAGCTGTCCTCCTCCCTTCCCCACCTTGTGCATTTCCTGCCCCGCTCCAAACCAGACTGTGCAAATCTTCCCATCTCCGGTGTATTTGCTGTCCCTCTCCCTCCTGCAGGAACCCACCAGCAACCCCCCGATAATCCCTACCTGAACAGCCTCCTCTGCAGCCATTTCTCTCCCCTGTCCCATGGCAGGATGGGATGAGCTGGAGTGAAACATGGACGTCATTCTGCAGCCTGGGAGGGTGAGAAGGGCAGTTGTGGGGGTTACAGAACAGGCTTTAGTTAATTTCACAGGACGATTCTCCCAGGCCCTTTCCCTGCAGACAGACATCCTAGATTCTGCCATCCTGGGAAAATGCTCAATCTCTTTATTACAGTGTGGAGCTGGCCCCTCCTGCCAGGCTAAGCCCACAGAGAGATTTTTAACCTTCCTTCTCCCTCCCCCAATCTCATAACTAAGTCTCTGAACACAAGGCTAGAAAAGAGCAGAACCAAAGGAGTCACTGTGGGGGATTCCCTCGGACACTGACCCCCCAGCAGTCACACCCCAGCAGGGGGAATATGGAGTCAAGAACCAGCTTTTTTCCTCTGTCTGATTCTTTTCTTGATCACTGGAAAGTGGTTCTGCCCAGGGATGCTGCAATACATGTGTCTGGGTGGACTAGAGAGCTGGAAATCTCTCCCCCCACTCATTTCTCCCACTGCCCCTTTCAGTCTCTCCTTCCCCTGTCCTCTCTCCCTGCCCCTCTGGCTGGGACAGTCCCATTCCTGGGGGCTTTGCTCTCCCATGGCTGGATTTGCTTCTGGCAATTGCTAATGGGAAGAGAAATGACGAGGGGCTGTTTGTGCAGAGTCACCTTCTTGCCAGTCCCCAGCACTTTCCCTGAGGTCTGTCTGTTACCTGGAGTCTGGTAGAATTTGTATTAACAGAGCCCAGGGCTGCCCCAAGGGGTTAGTAGCAGCTGGAGAAAGTCATCCCCTGGGCAGGGCAGAGAAGCAGCTTTAATTAAGGTCACATCCCAGCACAGAGCCCCGCTGGGGGAGCAGCAGCTGCTAAGCCTGGTCTCCCAGATCACAATGGAGGCTGCAGCGTCTGACCCAGGAAGCTGAACCCCAATATCCCGGGCAGAGAGGGACAGAGCGTTTGAGCAGCTTCCCTCCTTTAGCTCTCTGGGGAGAGCAGCTAATGAAAGCCCCTCCTCACAGGGAGAACTGCTGATCTCATTTGCCCCACTGTCCATTTGGAGTCACTCCTTGTCTTTCCATGCAGTGAGTCTGGATTAACAATGGTCTCAATGAAACCAGATTTCAGGAAGAAGGAGTCCAGAACGCTGTGGAAGAGACCATTGTGTGGCATTTCTAGCCCCCTTCCCACCTGCCTCACATGCCGGATCTAGGACAAGGACTGGGAGATGAATATTCCCTACGGGATTAGAAGTTCCTGCAGTTTTCAAGAGCAGAAAAAAGCAAAATCTGTGATTTCACTTGACAGTGTTTGATAAGTGGATAGAAAGTTATCAGGGTGAGTGGGCCTGGCTGGGGGCTGCCTGGCCGTACTTGGAGCCAGGATTGTGGCACAAACTGATCCGGGAGCAGGATCAGGGTTAGTAGCAGCCCCCAGACACCCCCCAGTCCCCAGAGCCCAGACCCCACAGCCGGGCCCCCAGACACAGCCCCAGCCAGGGTCCTGCCAGATCTTCCCTGGCCCCCAGTCCCCAGAGTCCCTGGCCAGGGGCCCCAGAGACCCCCCAGAGCCCCACCAGCCCCAGGGAGAGCTGGACACTGGCGAAGGGGAGAGAAAATGGGGCACAATCGGGGGGGGGGACAGGGAACTTCTCAGGGGTTGGGGGAGGGGGGGTCACCCTGGGGGCTGCTCGTGGCTCTCTAGGGAGAAAGGGGGCAGGGCGGGGGGGGGCGGGGGGTCCCCACGGGGGGGGGCAGCGGTAAATCCGAGGGGATCTCAGCCCCCCCTTTCTCTCCCCGCTCCCCGGGGGTCACCGGCTCCTTCCCCCCCCGCCATGTCCGGGCTGCACCGACACTTCCCCCCCCGCCTCCGGCCCCGCCCCCGGGCTCGCGCCGGGACCTGGAGGCTGCAGCTCCGCAGCGGGGGCGGGGCCCGGGCCGGGCACGGGGGGGTTAATGAAGGTCTCTCCCGCCGCGATCTGCGCATGCCCAGAGCCCCAGCGGCACAAACCCTTCTCCGGCCCGGGAGAGGCTCCAACGGACCCACACGAGCCAGGCAGAACCGCAGCGCCCCGCCCGCATTCGCCCTCCGGCTCCGCCTCCCTAGCTGACGTCACTTCCGCTCCAGGGAGAGTCCGGAACTACATCTCCCAGCCTGCCCCGGGAGCGCGTCCGCCTTCTCCAGCCCGGGTGAGGGAGGGGTCAGCAGCTGAAACTGCGCATGCTCCGTGCGAGCCCTGCTGGGGGCGGGAGAACAAAGCTGCTGCTGCCGCCTCCGTGTGAGCCGGTGAGTGAGAGACCCCGGGGTGGGGGGCGGGCACGTGACTCTGCCCCGGGGAACCCGGGAGAAGCCTCGGAGCCGCCCTGGCCCCAGGAGCCGCAGCAGCCCGGGGGGTGTCGGGCGGGGGAGGAGAAGCCGGAGTTGCGGGGGGGGGAAGGTCGGTGGGACGCGGTGGGGGGGGGGAGTTTGAACTCTCTCTGGGCAGCCAGAAAATTCCCGGGGGGGGGGAAGTGGCGGGGAGTTAATTGGCTCCTGTCCCTGTTGGCGCCTCTCGCCCCCGGTACAGAGTCTCTCCGGTTCTGCCCCGTTTCTCTCTCGGGGTCTCGCTCGGGCTGTAACATCCGGGGAGATTCGCCCCCCCCCCCATGATCCGCTCTCTCGGCTCCCCATGGCAAATGGTTTCTGGGAGGGGTTGATTCCCGCAGTGCTAAGCTGTAGCCACCTCTGGGGTGGATCCATGGTGGCCACTATTTGCTAGTGAGGGGCCATGGACATTACTTGCCTTTCTTGCCCGCCAGGCCTTCCATTCTCCTGTTGAAGCAGCACCCCCCAGGGATCCCTCTGCCCGGGTGACTGGCCAGCGGGGGGGCAGTGATAACTCTCTATCCACTCAGCAGACACAGTGAGGTAACTGTTGCTGGGGTAGGGGGTGGGGTGTCTGTGTGGGGCGATTGCAGCTGGAGCTGAAGGGGCATTGTGGGAGGAGGCGGCCTCTGGGTGGCTGGACAGGGGGTACCCTAATCAAATTGGTGGGTTCTGGAGGTTGGGGGGGGGTGGTTCTGAAGTGCCCAGCCCTGAGGCTGTGGGTCCTGGAGGTGGGTATCGCTGGGAGCCTGTTGGCTGCAGAACAGCAGAGGTGGGTGTCTCTTGGGGAGGCGGGACAGGGGGTTAGAGGGAGCCTGATGCTGTGCCAGGGGCTCTGTCTGGGCTTCCCCCGCTGGCTCCTGGGATCGTTGCCATGTTCAGGGGACAGAGCTGGGGGTGGGGGGGATCCTTGGCACTAGGTCAGGGGATGCTAGGCAAGCATCAGGGGGTCCCACTGTAAAGCATCAGGGGGTCCCAGACAAATGGCAGGGCAGATCCTGCTTGGGGGCAGGGGGTTGCTCCTAGGCAGACAGTGAGGGACTGAGTTCCCAGTGGAGGGTTCCCTTGGGGGCGGGGGGTGTCCCTGGCTGCTGGGGGCTGTTAGTGGGGGGAACCCTTTGGGATTCCCAACCTGGCAGCCATGGTCTGGTGGGGATTCCCTGCCCGGTGGGGCTTTGAGGGGTATCTGGGGCCCCTGGCAAGGGACTCGGGGGGGGGGGGGGATGCATCCCAGGTGGGACCCTGTTTGGGGTCTGGCTGGAGCCCCTGGCTGGGGGCTCTGGGAACTGCTATTAACCATGATCCTTCTCTCTGATCAACTTGTGCCAGAGCCCTGGCTCCAGGCACTGCCCGGCATTCTCCAGCCACATGCCCCATCACTGTGATAACTTTCTATCCACTTATCAGACACTGTTAGTGTGAAATCACAGATTTTGCTTTTTTCCTCTTTTGAAAACTGCAGGAACTTCAGTTCCATTTGGAAAATTGGTGCCCCAAGTCCTTGCCCTAGATCTGGGGGGTGAGGCAGGTGAGAAGGGGGCTAGAAATGCCACAGAATGGTCTCTTCCACAGCGTTCTGGACTCCTTCTTCCTGAAATCAGGTTTCATTGAGACCATTGTTAATCCAGAGTCACTGCATGGAAAGACAAGGAGTGACTCCAAATGGACAGTGGGGCAAATGAGATCAGCAATTCTCCCTGTGAGGAGGGGCTCTGATTAGCTGCTCTCCCCAGAGAGCTAAAGGAGGGAAGCTGCTCAAACGCTCTGTCCCTCTCTGCTCAGGATATTGGGGTTCAGCTTCCTGGGGCAGTCGCTGCAGCCTCCATTGTGATCTGGGAGACCAGGCTTAGCAGCTGCTGCTCCCCCAGCGGGGTTCTGTGCTGGGATGTGCCCTTAATTAAAGCTGCTTCTCTGCCTGGCCCAGGGGATGACTTTCTCCAGCTAGTACCAACCCCCCTAGGGTAGCCCTGTTAGTACTAAGTTCTCAGGCAAACATTCCAAGTAACTGAAGGAAACGAAGGGAAAATGCTGGGGTCTGGCCTTAAAATGACTCTACACAAATAGCCCCCCCCCTTCCCCGGGTCATTTCTTCTCCCGTTAGCAATTGCAGGAGCAAATCCAGCCATGGGGGAGCAAACTACCCAGGAATGGGACTTTCCTATCCGATGGGCAGGGAGAGGGAACAGGGAAAAGGAGAGAGAAGGAGAAAGAGAGCCTGAAAGAGGCCGTGGGAGAGGAGAGTTTGGAGAGAGTTTTCCAGATCTGTTATCTGCCCAGACAGATGTATTACTGCACCCTGGGTAGAGTCACTTTCCTGTTGAAAAGATGAGGATCAGACAGAGGAAAAACCAGTTCCTGACTCCATATCTCTCCTGCTGGGGTGTGGCTGCTGTGGGGTCAGTGTCCGAGGGAATCCCCCACAGTGACTCCTTGGGTTCTGCTCTTTTCTAGCCTTGTGTTCAGAGACTTTGTTACGGGATGGAGGGACGGAGAAGGGAGGTTAAAAATGTCTGTGTGGGCTTAGCCTGGCAGGAGGGGCCAGGTCTACACTGTAATAAAGAGATTGAGCATTTCCCAGCATGGCAGAATCTAGGATGTCTGTCTGCAGGGAAAGGGCCTGGGGGAATCGTGATGTGAAATTAACTGAAGCCTGTTCTGTAACCCCCACAACTGCCCTTCTCACCCTCCCAGGCTGCAGAATGACGTCCATGTTTCACTTCAGCTCATCCCATCCTGCCATGGGACAGGGGAGAGAAATGGCTGCAGAGGAGCCTGTTGAGGTAGGGATTGTCGGGGGGTTGCTGGTGGGTTCCTGCAGGGGGGAGAGGGACAGCAAATACAGCGGAGATGGGAAGGTTTGCACAGTCTGGTTTGGAGGTTGGAGTGGGGCAGGAAATGCATAAGGTGGGAAAGGGAGGAGGACAGAGTGTGGCAAACCTGCTGGGAGTTGTTTAATAAGGAGCCTAGATTCTAGGAACAGACCCATAAGGTTTGGAGGTGGAAATGCCCTAATTGGTGAAACAGAAAATAATCCACCTACATGGAGCTAGGAAAACTGACCAGACTCCCAGTGCTGGAGCCTGACCCGACTAATCAGCGGCTGCTGTGAGATATGAAGGGGGCACCCACCAGTCAGGCGTAGGGTAGATTCCCCTCCCTTCATATCCAGCTCCTCACAATGGGGAGGGTGTTGGGCTTCCTACCAGGGAGCTCTCCTTGGACCCAGCTAGGAGGTCCATCTCCTCTATCGGTCAGTGGCTAGTAGGGGTGTGATGGATCTGCTGGGAGAGACAAGGGGCTCTCTTCATCCCCTCACCCTGGTGTTTCCTGGATGCTCTGAGCAGGGTGGGAGTTGGACTCTGACTGCGATCCACCCAGAGCTTCCCTTTGATGGGCTCCTCTGCCCCATGAACAGTGGGGCTGTGAGTGGGGCAGCAGGTACTGAGTGTTGGACTCTTGCTCTTTCAGGCGCCGGTGACCTTCGAGGAGGTGGCTGTGTATTTCACCAGGGAAGAGTGGGCTCTGCTGGACCCTGCTCAGAGAGCCCTCTGCAGAGATGTCATGCAGGAGAACTATGAGAACGTGACCTCGCTGGGTAAGGATTCCAATCTCCTCCCTTCTTGGTAGGGGAAGTTAAGAGATAAGGTTCATGCCAGGCCCACAATGCTACCTCCACTCTGTCCTGTTTCAGCATCACCCCAATATGCCAGTGACACAGAGGACCCTCCCCACCCCTGCTCCAGAACACTTTGGGAACAGAGCACAGGAGCAGTATTGCACAGTGTCAAATAGCTCGTGTTTGCTCAAGTGAAACTGGGGGTTAGGTCCGGCATAATGAACAGAAGGTTCCTACCCCTGCCCTTCTCTTCAAACACTGAGCCTACTCCCTCCCAAACCAGAATGTGCTTGGGGTATGAGAGGCAGGCTGCTGGAGTCAGGGCTGCTGGGCCAGGGTTACTTATCACACAGACACTCAGGGTATGGCTACACTTGCAGCTGTACAGCGCTGGGAGCTAAACCTGCCTTCGTACAGCTGAGTAGGGAAAGCGCTGCAGTCTGTCCACACTGACAGCGCACTAGTGTGGCCACATTTGCAGCGGCATTGGGAGTGGTGCATTATGGGCAGCTATCCCAGCACTCAAGTGGCTGCAACATGCTTTTCAAAAGGAGGGTGGGTGGAGTGTGACAGGGAGCGTGGCGGGAGAGAGAGAGTGGGGTTTTGGACTGCTGAGAGTGTCAGCACCCTGCCTTGCAAGTTCCGACCCCCTCCCTCCTCCACCCCTCTCTCACTGAAAGCAAACAGCAGCTGTTTGGTTTTTTTCTCACAAACCAGATAAGCAGCTTCCCTCCAACCCCCATCCCTCCTCCCCCGCGCTGCCTCTCTCTTCAAGCAAACATTAGTTGTCGGCGTTCCAAAGGGAGCTCCCCTGCCTCCCTCTACTCATTCACAGCAAACAGGAGCTGTGTTTGGTTTTTTGACAAGCAGCTCCCTGAGCCCGGAGTTCACAACAAAACAAAAAGAGGCATCACAACAAAACAAGGAGAGGAACCTTCACTTAAAAGGATTATGGGGAGTTTCTGGAGGTCAATCACTGCGTAATAAGGTTACTCCCCGTTTACACTGGAGCGGGAGCGTCTCAGCCACTCCGCAGCAGCTGTTATTCCTCTCGGGGAGGCGGAGTACCTGCAGCGCTGTAGCCACGGAGATGCAGCGCTGCATGTGCCTTGCCAGTGTGGACGGAGAGTGAGTTACAGCGCTGTGGGTGGCTTTATTGCACTATGACTCGCAAGTGTAGCCAAGGCCTGAGTGCCCGTTCTCAAGAAACTGACCAAACGCTTCACTGAGGCTACTTAAGATGAAACACATTGAGATACAAGTGCATGGCCAATATTCATAACTTCAAATACAAAAATGATACACACATACAGGCAGCATAATCATAACCAGCAAACTACAACCTTTCCATAGACACCCCACTGGACCTCCCCTGTACAAGACCTGGTGCAGCCATAGGCCCCTGGTTGCAGCGGTGATCTATACGGTCACAGTTCATGTCAGTAACATCACAGTGGGCACGTCGAAGGGGGCTGGTCTGGAAGCGGGAGGGGGTAGGAAAGCCACAAGGTGGAGGAAGGGAGGGGGACAGGGTGTGATAAATCTGCCGAGATTTGTTTACTGTGGTGCCTAGATCCCAGCACCAGCCCCCTATGGTTTGTGGGTGGGAATTCCCTAATTAGTCAAGCAGGAAACCCCCCCCCCCCCCCCGTATGGGGCTAGGGAAACTTACCAGACTTCAGTACTGGAGCCTGAACCTACTAGCCAGAGGCAGTAGTGAGATCTAAAGGGGCACCCACCAGTGAGGCCCTGGGGAGACACCCCATCCCCTCCCATCCGGCTGCTGGCAGTGAGGAGGGTGTTGCCATTCACACCAGGGAGCTGTCCCTGGACCCTGCTGCGGGCTCCATCTCCTGTCCCAGCCTCTGGCTAGTAGGTGAGTGAGGAATGGGAAGACTCCTGCCCCCTCTCTCTGCTGGGAGGAGTGGGGGTGCTCTTTGTCTTCCCTCCCCTTGATGCTTCCTGGCTGCTGTCCTGTGATGGGGTGTGGGTGGAACTATGCTGCCTGCCTGCCTCCCACAGCTTCCAAGTGATTGGCCCCTCCCCTGTGAGCAGTGGGGTTGTCAGTAAGCAGCAGGTACTGAGTGAGGGGCTCTTGCTCTTTCAGGGGCCAATGGCCTGCGAGGAGGTGGCTGTGTATTTCACCGAAGAAGAGTGGGCTCTGCTGGACCCCGCTCAGAGAGCGGTCCACAGAGATGTCATGAAGGAGAACTATGAGAACGTGACCTCGCTGGGTAAGGATTCCTGTCCCCTCGGTTATTAGAAGGAGAAGGAAGAGTTGAGGTTCACAAGACCCCACAATGCGACCTCTACTCTGCCCTGTTTCAGCAACACTCCAACAGGCCAATGACACATACTGGCACTTTGCCCCGCCCGCCACACAACACTTTGGGGCAGAGCTCAGGAGCAGGATAACACAAAGCCCAACACCTTCTCTTTGCTAAGGCAAAACTTGGTTAGGTCCAGTGCAGGGAACAGAAGCTACCTACGCTTGGCCTGCACTCAAACACTGAGTCTGCTGCTCACTATCCATCTCAGACTTTCCTAATGTCACCACCCCTTTACCCTCGCACTCAGGATTCCTTCACTTACCCCCATTGAGTATTGGAGGCCATTAGCACATATACCACCAGAATGCTGACAACCCTCGTGACAAGAACACACCCTTGTGCACCTTCATTGACACAACCTACAACACTAAGCACTGACATGAGGAATACCTGTTCCTTCGAGATTCACACACACCTCTCTTCTTATCACAGTCCCAGCTCTGCCAAGTTGCTCCAACTGTTCCCTCCACTGTTCATGTAAAACTACAGCTGACGCAACACAAATAATGGCATGTTCTTAGTCTTCCTTCTTTTGATCATTGATCAGTACATTTTAAGGCCAGGAGATACTATTAGGTCATCTAGTCTGACCTTCCATATAATACAAGCCATACACTTTCATCCAGTTACCATTGTAGTGAGCTGAATAGCTTGTGTTTTGATGAAAATATCTTCCAGAAAGGCATCCAGTGTTGAGTTGCAGACTTCAAGAGATGGAAGTGCCAAATTTCCCCCGGTTAGTTGGTAAACCGTTGCTCCACCCTTACTGACCTATTCCCAGTGACATTTGCTAGCCCCAAGGTTAGGGAATAGGGGCAGAGCTAAGCTTCCTTTTGCAGGTGTGGTGGGTAGTTCTTCATTTACTGGTTCTCAGATGTTTAACTTTCACCACTCTCCACATACTGGAAGGGCAGAGGCAGCACTAGGCAACCTTAACTGTGCTTTAATGTAGTTTATAGAATCATAGGACTGGAAGGGACCTAGAGAGGTCACCTAGTCCAGTCCCCTACACTCATGGCAGGACTAAGTATTATCTAGACCAGGGGTGGCCAACCTGTGGCTCCGGAGCCACATGCGGCTCTTCAGAAGTTAATATGCGGCTCCTTGTCTAGGCACCGACTCTGTGGCTGGAGCTACAGGTGCCAACTTTCCAATGTGCTGGGGGTGCTCACTGCTCAACCCCTGGCTCTGCTACAGGCCCTGCACCCACTCCACTCCTTCCTGCCCCCTCCCCTGAGCCTGCCATGCCCTTTCTCCTCCTCCTGCCCCCCAGAGCCTCCTGCATGCCACAAAACAGCTGATTGGGAGGTGTGGGGAGGGAGGGGGGGCACTGATCCGTTGGTGGGAGGTGCTGGGAGCTCGGGGGAGGAAGCTTATGGGGGTGCTGCTGAAGTATTGCTGTGGCTCTTTGGCAATGTACATTGGTAAATTCTGGCTCCTTCTCAGGTTGGTTTAACTGCAATGAATTGACAACCCTACTTCCTATTCATTCTGACTAACTCCTGGCAGTAGCTCCCTCCCTGCACTTCGTTCTGCCTGAGTATTTGGGTGGCAACTGGCTGAAGAATTCATCTCTTCCTCTCTCCCCTTTGGGGAAGAGTTTGGGGAACTTCAGTCCCTGATTTTTTTTCATCTCCAGCTGTTCTTCCAGTTTGTTTTCCCCTTTTCTATTCCTGTTTGTGATGGTTTTTCTTTCTGTGTCCCAGCAGGTGCTGGGCTGGTGAGTGAGACCATGGAGCAGAATTCTCAGCAGGAAGATGATGAGGAAGTGGAACCACATGGCACACTATTGCAAAGATGCAAAGGGAGTGTGTCCAGGAGTTGTGATCAGGGAAAAGCCTGTGAGAGTCAGCACATTCCAGAGAGGTGGCAGGGAAACCAGGCAATGCAGAAGGTTGGTTATTCTGTTTATTATCGGAGAACTCACAGACTTCTCAAGGAAACCACGGCCCAGCAGAGAATCCCCAGGGGAGAGAGAAATAACACGTGTGTTGAGTGTGGGGCCTGGTCTACCCTACGAGTTTATATCGAATTTAGCAGCGTTAAATCGCATTAACCCTGCACCCGTCCACACAACGAAGCCCTTTGTATCAATATAAAGGGCTCTTAATATCGATATCTGTACTCGTCCCCGACGAGGGGAGTAGCGCTGAAATCGGTATTGCCATTTCGAATTAGGGTTAGTGTGGCTGCAATTCGACAGTATTGGCCTCCGGGCGCTATCCTACAGTGCACCATTGTGACCGCTCTGGACAGCAATCTGAACTCGATGCACTGGCCAGGTAGACAGGAAAAGCCCCACGAACTTTTGAATTTCATTTCCTGTTGCCCAGCATGGAGCGCCGATCAGCACAGGTGACCATGCAGTCCCGGAATCAAACAAGAGCTCCAGCATGGACCGTACGGGAGATACTGAAGCTGATCTCTGTATGGGGAGATGAATCTATTCTATCAGAACTCCGTTCCAAAAGACAAAATGCCAAAGCATTTGAAAAAATCTCCAAAGCTATGATAGACAGAGGCCACAATAGAGACTGAACATAGTGCTGCGTGAAACTTAAGGAACTGAGACGAGCGTAACGGAAAGACAAAGAATCAAATGGCCGCCCATGGAGGGAGGGAGGGGGGACTGAGGATTCGAGCTATCCCACAGTTCCCGCACTCTCCAAAAACTATTTGCATTCTTGGCTGAGCTCCCGAAGCCTGAAGGGTCAAAAACTTTGTCATGCGTGGTTCAGGGTATATGTCGTCAGCCTCTCCCCTTCCGTGAAAGAAAAGAGAGGCAAATCGTTTCTCACCTTTTTTCAATGTCACCGGATGCTGCTGGCAGACGCGGTGCTGCAGCGCTACACAGCAGCATCCCCTTCCCTTCCCCGATGGCAGACAGTGCAATATGACTGGTATCCATCATCATCATCCTGTGAGTGCTCCTGGCTGGCCTCGGTGAGGTCGGCCGGGGGCGCCTGGGCAAAAATGGGAATGACTTACGGTCATTCTCTTCTTTAAGCTTTGTCTAATGGAGATTCAGTCCTGCCTGGAATATCATAGCAGCTGGAGGCTGCCTTTCCCCCCACACTTTTATCTCTGCTTTTATATCAGGATAGTGAACTCAAGCTAGCTAACTCCATGGCAAATCCTGGTGCAGTCAAGATCCAGGTACATTTAACCTTCATGTACCTAGTTAAAGTCACTCCTGGTTCACCCTTCCTGGAGCTGATGGACATTCCTATTGGAGGGACACCCACCTCCATGACATAGCACAAAGGAGGTGATGAAAAAGAGTGTGGGACTCATCCCAAGGAAAGGTGAGCTGCAAAATTGAAAAGCAAACAACTCAGGTGAGGGAGTTGAGACATCACAGTGACAAATGGTGCCTCAAAGTTCAGTATGTGGGAATTAGCAAAAGGAAAACAAAATCTAGACAAGGTTTTTATGGTCTTTAACTCCCTTGCAGCTTCTCGGATGACAAATAAGGGCTGAGCTCTGACAGAACTGTTTCCCACACCCGGAGCATTCATAGGGGTTCTCCCTTGTGTGAATCCTCTGATGATTACTAAGGATTGAGAGCCGAGCAAAGGTTTTTCCGCATTCACAGCATTCATCGGGTCGCTCCCTGTGTTGATTCTCTGATGTCTAATAAGGTTTGAGCGCCTACTGAACTACAGCTAGGGGTGACCATGGGGTCTGAGCTGGGGCAGCAGCAGCAAGGGGGCAATGTGGGGGACTTGTCACTTGGGAAAAATGAAACTGCAAAATCTCTCTCTGTGCTGCAGCAAAAGCCTCTCGTTTATCCCCTAAACCCCCTGCATGTAACTCTCCACCCCTACCCTGGCGCTCAGAAACTCGCTCACTCCTGTGCACATTTTTAATTTTTCTTGGCTTTCTACAAACATTTTCCCCATCAAAATGAACAAAGACATTTAAAATGAGAAAACAAAACCAAAGAAACCCCCACCAGTCTCCCCACCGCACATGGCTTGGGTCTGAATTTTTTTTCTGAAATTTTAAGGCAGTAAAACTCTGACTTCTATTGGCCAGATAACAGATGTCATTCTCCCATGCTGCACCTAAGCCTTGTCTACAGAGGTGCAAAGCCGCTTTCGGCGATGGAACTCCTCAGTTTCAGTGACATGATAAAACCACTTTGATGAGAGTCGTAAGGGTTTTTATGCAAAAATTTTGTCACCAAAGTGCTAGTGTAGACACTGTGCTTTATTTTAGTGCTCTGGTTGGCCTCTGGGAGGTGTCTCTCAATGCCTGTCCTGACCCCTGTAGTCAGCAGTTTCAACTCCGCTGCCCTGCAGCCGGGTAAACACCTTCCGCCCCTCCCCCTTTAAAGGTCCAGGAATTTTTGAAATTCCCCTTCCTGTTTGCTCAGCATGGAGTATTCACATCCCATCTTCCCAGCTGACCATTGGGGCTCCACGCAGCAAACACTGTCCTGCTTGGAGCACTGCAGAACTGCTTGATCTGATCAGTATCAGTTGCTCTGACTCCCCCCTGCACCCAGCCACTGGCTCGCAGAACCACCCCAAATCCTCCAGCAGCCACCCTGGCAAGGCCTGGCCTAGCAGGCTGGGCAGTGGGTGTCCAGCTCCCCCCAGCTTCCTCCACCAGGGACCCACAGCCCCCGAGGTTGCAGGAGGCACCCCTGGCCCTGGGGCGGACATGCCCGGAATTGCTAGGACCCTCTATGCCCAGCTGCTGGCCCATAGAGCCACCCCAAATCCTCTAACAGCCCCCCAGGTGAGGCCTGGCCTGGCCGGCCTGGATAGCAGGTGTGCAGCCTCCTCCATGGGGGGCCCACAACCCCCAAAACTGCAGGACTGGGGTTGACCTGGTGGCTGAATGGGGACTTTAAAAAATTTATTGCGCGACAATCAGGGACTGGCCACTCATGCCTAGCCGAGCCTGACAGGTGCCGTGTCCAGTGTGAGTGGTCATGAATTATTATAATCCTTACAAGATTCCCATGGAAGGTGGGAGGGTATATAGTTTGAATAACAGATCGGTCAAGAGAAAGGAAAGTCTGCACATGAGTGACAGAACTTCATGGAACAGTGGTTTTATTTATTCTCTCCCATGCTAACAAAGGTATTAATAACATCTAGGGAATACAATAGAGCCCTTTGACTAAAAAGCCTGGCAGTTCTTCCTTGTTGGTATTCTGGCATGCCCAGGCTGAAAGGACTTTCGCATTGATCTTCAGCCATTTCCCTCTTGCTCCTAGAGGGAAACCATAGTATTTGACTTCATTGGCCCCAGTCAGTTCTTTAATCTGATTTGTCAATGTTTTAAAATGCCTCACATTCTCAGCAGTGTGTAAGTAAGGTTCTTCATAAATCACCCATTTCAATTCACGGGCTTCCCGCTTCAGTATATCACAGTTTATGTCTTCGTATGCAGGTACCCTGGACTGCAGGACATTGTCCTAAAATGTGAGCTAACGATGCGTAAGAGGCAGAGCAGTGCCTGCAATTCACAGTTTGATTATGCTTGCCACGTCCTAGGTATTCTATGGTGGGATGCATCTTTGATCTGAGTTTGAGGGCTGTCAGAAATTGATGTTCTGAGAACCCACAATGAAATTTCAACCAAACATTGCTGATTGAATCATCATAAAAGTGTTCAACTCCACTGCCTTGGCATGGTAGATTTTTTCCACTGGGATAATTCTGCATCGTGTGTGTGTGTGTGTGTGTGTGTGTGTAAAAAAAAAAAAAAAAAAAAAAAAGTATTTTTAGGAGCCAGTTTCTCCCACTCATTGAGAAGTTCCAAGACATGATGTGGTAGTCTGTAGTCAAAGACTGGGTGTGTTATCACAGTTATCTCTTCCTCATTCCTCACTGGCAGCCACCCAGAGATTTTGAAATTCTTCTTCTATATTGCTTGCCAATGCAATACACTGAATTATTTTATCTTCCAAATATGCAATTCTGTGTAACCACCTTGCCTGAATAGAAGGGACAAAACAAGCGAGTTTCATCACTCCCAGTCCACCATCTCTGGATCTGGCATAAATGAAGCTATTACAGGTGTCTGTTGGTAGATGGAGCTACTGATTCACAGCATTCCTAATGTTGTCATCCAGGGAAGATAGTAAGGTCTTTTTACAAATTGGTGTGCTCAGCTAGATCCTCGGTACTGTAAATGTGTTTAGCATAATCCATTTTTGTGAAGGTCTTAGTGGGACTTTATTCATTATTCTTTCAAGCCAAGTGTCAAGCTTTTCTGATGATGCTGGTTTGGAAAACCCAATCCATGGGTGAACCTTAAGTACCAGGTATTTCTCAGACTCACCCGGTATGATCATATTCAGCCCATCCTTGTTGATTTTCCAGGCTTCACAGTTATTGAGTCATCAGTTGGGCTCAGGAAGAATCCGTAGCATTTCTTAGCTTGCACTTTGAGACCAGACCAGACAGCCTGCTGAAGGCTTCTAGTATTTCGATGTTTGCATTCATACCTTCCCAAGTGTCACTTAGCATGACTTAGATCCTCTGCAAAGACAAGTGTTGTAATCTTTTGTGTCCCATATGGGAATCCCAGACCAGCCTTCTCTAATGCTGAGATTAGAGGATCTAGCGCGAAATTGAATAGCAGTGGTGACATAGGGTCTCGTTGTTGTATGCCAGTTTTTATTTCAATGGCTGAGCTCCTTCCCTACTTCCATGCGGGTATGGATGTTCTTATAGGAGTCACAAATTATGTCAACAATGTGCTGATCCAGGCCCTTTTCCCGTCGTACTCACATAATATGGTCGTGGGATACTGAGACACATGTTTTGTCTATGAACACAACTCCTAGTGGCTTTTTGTTCTTTTTGGCTTGCTTTGTTATGGTATGGAGAATGTTGAGGTTCTCCGAGCAGCCTGGTGCAGCGATAAATCCTCTTTGATGTGCATTTAATGGGCATGCTTTTGTCAATCTGTTCATTAGTATTCTTGAGAAAAGCTGTAGCACTGTAGACCCATCCGATGGTAAGAGGCTTCCAATTTCCCAGATCTTTCAGCACCTCGGAGTCTTCTGTTTTCAGGATCAATAGGGAATGGCATTATTTTATACCATCAGGTATTAAACCTGTAATCAACTATGTGTTGAATAGTCCAACCAGCGTGTGGCCTTCAAGGTCTAAGTCCCTCAAACTGACCTTGTCAGGTCCTGGAGCTGAGTTCCTGTTCATCTCTCATGTTCTTAATGATTTCTTTACACAAAATTAAGATGTTGAAAGCAGAGTTGTCGGCAGTAGCATGAGATCTGAACTGGCCTAGTCCTTCAAAGGGTGTTTGTCTCTCATTTGTCCTTATATACCTGGAGGACTTCTGCAAGCAGGATCAAGGATGATAGAGGTGAGCTTGCATCTGTCATTTTCAAATAGATATTGGTATCTTTTGTAGGTTCCTTTTTGTGCTGCTCCCCTACTTTTTCATCCAAGCCTTTTTCTTTCCTCTCTTTTTGTTTGTGGCCATTTTGTTCCATCTATTCTTCGGCTCAGGTGCTTTTTGTTAGGAAGGAAGAGAGGATGTCAATGGAGGTGGATTCAACAAGGGATCTGAAATTGGAGTTTCCAGTCCCCCATGCGTTTATAACTTCCATATCAAACTTTATCTGACCTTGGAGTTTCTGGTCTGTGCCTTGGTTTATTAGGCTTTCATTTATTTTACGCATGTAGGTGTCCTTGAGCCCAGTGATGATATTGGGTTTGTCGGCCATAAAGCATGTTTTTGCTCCAGGTCTTGGGTCAGCTGTCCTCAGTTTGTTTTTTTTATGGAGGCCCAGGAATTGCCATTTTCCACTTATTTATTTATTTAGCAGTTTTGGTTTTAATGTGCTCTGCGATCACAATACTTATGCATCTTTTGCCCTAAAATGTTGTAAAAGTCAATGAGGAGTTGCTCTTCGTCAGCTGTCCAACAACTCTTGTGTTTTCTGCACTGTGAGTTCTGTTTAGGTTGACTGGCTTTGATACGCTCTTCATTTCTTATTGCCGGAGGAGTTACTTTCTTATGTTCAGAGACACCAATTTTGGTGTCAAATCGCTTGGCACATACTTCACAAGCCCAGTCACCTGCTGCTCTTCTGCTGTTCTCCCTTTACATTTAGCAATGTGAGACTGTGGACTTTTGGGTCACTTTTTTTACACAAGGAGCATTGGAATTCCACATCTTTCCCACCATGATTACGCTTAAGGTGGATGCTTGGAGCACTCGATTTGCCAACATGATCTCCACAGAAAGGACATGCTGGATTATCATTAGGCAGCTGTATTAGAATCTTTCCCTGTACTCCATTTACACCTGTTCCTTCTGTCACCTCAACAGTGGAAGTGTTGTGGTTGATATGATCATTGAGGTTATCTTTAATTCCATTTGTCCCTGCTTTGGAGCCTTCAGGACCAACTTCCTCTTCATAAGCGGTGTTTGTAGAGAGGCCAAGATCTGACAGTCTGTTAGGTTTTAAAGTCTCCTTGGATGCTGTGTTTGACTTCTGTAGTGAGAATTGGGCGGATCCTCTGTGTCTTTCCTTTTTTCCATGCCACAGTTTGGCACTTAGTAGCATTGTCCTTGGTATTATCTTGCCAGGTACCTGATGTGGGATCTACCTCCATTTATGGCCTTGATTCTGTGTGTGGCACATCACTGGGGTATCCACTTCCCCAGGCACACACTTGGGGTAGTGGCAAGCTATATTGTGGAATTGAGAGGATTTACCACCCTTTTTACAGACCACTCGAATGGCCTTACTTTTGTGTACCACGTTAATATGCTTAGCCTACTTTCCAAACGTAGCTAAAATCTGTGGAAAATGGGAAAACTAAAACAATCAATGGGATATTCTAAATAAAAAACTCTTTCCATGAACTACTATTTGGTAATGCATTTAAATCCTTAAACCCAGGCTTAAAATTGTCCACATCTAAAGTATTAAAAGCATCATTGGTAAAAAACATAGGTAAAAATGCTAAATCACTTTCAGCCTGGTCCTCACCTAGCGATTCATTTTCATCGACTCCCATTACATCTTCGACAGCGAGGTCACCTCTCTCAAGCTTGTGATAAATCCACTCACTAAAAAATATTTTGTCCATAGGTCCAGCGACCTGAATCACTCCCCTACTATATTTTACACTGCCAGCCAGGGCATCAAAGCCGGCAGCGGGGGGGTTTACCTGTTCCAGCGCCAATCCGGTATGTAAATTACTTTTTTTATCCATAACTAAAAGATCTAACCCTTCACAGGGGGATGCTATCCCTTACTGGGGGAGAATAACCCTTACCAGGGGGATTCAACCTGTATCTGGAGGAGGCTACCCTGGCCAGGGGGAAAACACCCTTACGAGGGGAGCAGATTTTCTTGGGGCTGCCCACCCCTGTCGGGCTGGGGATTTGCGCTCTGCAATCCGCCTGGCTATCCAAGATGGTTAACGACTCTCACCACGAGGAGGTGGCAGTAGGACTTGCCATCCAGAGGCTTTCCTCACTGAGGGGTCCCAGCCAGCATAATGCTAAGCGCTACCGGGAGTGCGGAAGGGGGCTCGGATCTTGGCAGAGATTGCCCCATCGGCCCCTTATCCACTTCTCCGGATTCTCAATCCACCACAACCCTCAGGTATTCATAAGTGTCCGGGCTCGACATCTGGGAGGGTCCAGAGACGCATGGATAGTCACTGAGAGAGTCATAGTCATAGTTACTCCCACCATTTACCTTCACTGATGAGGCATTTGGCTATTTCTGTACAGGCGCGACTACCTGCCCTTTCCTGGTTACTATAAGCGGCCAGTCCGCATTCGCATCCACATCCAGTAGTTAAAAAAATCAACTAATAATTTAAAATAGAATTTAATCCATTTATTAAATATTTATTCTATGCATTTAAAACCATTCTATAAAAGGACCGATAGTAAATAGCAATGGAGATAAAGGTACTAAAACCTATAATCCAAAGTTTAAAACGTGGAAACAGAATAGCTAAAATTTAGTTTTAGTAAGATACACGGAATGGGAACTCCGGGATCTTTACCGGTCACTGAACAGAGCCATCATGTCGACTGTGGAATATAAAACAAGTCTACGGATACTGTCTTTACAATCTTTACCTCTATCAGTTCTCAAGATTTGTAGCAAATCATTGTTTCCTTCGCTCCACTGGCCACGCGCTCCAAGTATGAAGCCAAAGAAGTGGATATTTTGACGACCTGTTAAATTTTTGATCTTTTCCTCTAACTCGAGGTAATAAGTCACCTTCTCTCTGTTGGCTAGTTCCAAACTTCCAGCATTGTCCTCCCACCGCACTGTGACATCGACCATATCCCCTTTTGTAAATATACTGTCCGGTTTTCTCAACTCTCCCTTACTGTTTCTTAAATGGGGTTCTACTATTGCCTTCCACCCTAGTTTGACTCCCTTATCTATAGCTGCAGATACTACTCGATTATGTCTTTTGATCCTTGCATTCTTAGGTGTATAGCATTGATCAGAAATGTGGGGTATAGTCTCCCGCACCTTACGACACCACCTACCAAAAGTATTTACTCCCCCTCTTCCTCTTGCTAGCGTCTCCCTAGTAGGGTAAATATTTGCTCTAAGTTATAATGCTGTGATATATGCAGAAGACTTAATTTTACTAGAATTTTTAAATATGTTGCTCCCCACAAAGCCAGGCAGGACTCTGGGGAGCCTCCTCTCCCTTGGAGCAGACTATCTTTAGGGCAGGAAGCTCACACGTAGAATTCAGCATGTGCCCCTCCGTTTGCTTCCCACAGCGAGTCCACCCAGTCGGGGTCCTGGTGAAGCCAGAGGGTCCTGCACCCCCACCTTGCAGTCAGACGTGATTCTCAGCCAGCCAGTAAAACAGAGGTTTATTAGATGACAGGAACACAGTCCAAAACAGGTCTTGTCAGTACAGACAACAGGACCCCCCTTACTTAGGTCCATCAGGGGCCCCAGGGAGGCCACCGCCCCGCTGGGAGGCCCGAACCTCCTCAGGGCTCCCCTCCATTTCCCAGCCAGCTTCCAAAAAACTACCAAACCCCCTCCAGCCCCTCCTCTCTGGGCTGAGTCTCTTTCCCGGGCCAGGAGGTCACCTGATCTCTTTGTTCTCCCACACCTTTAGCATCCCCTTGCAGGGGGAAGGGCCTGGCTATTAGTTGACAGGCGACAGAGGGTCGGCCAGAGCTGAGGCCCCCCCACAGTATTCAGAGGGAACATTAAAACCAGTCCCACTTCGTCACCTACTCCCTGGCACCTCATCTCCGACTATCTCAAAAATTCCTCCTCTCTCTGTTTCCTGGGATGAGGTATTGCTGCACTAAACAACACTATCTTATCAATAAGATTTTCTCCCGCATATAGATAAGACAAATCAATCCATGTATCTCTAGAGACAATATGTCTCCTCCATTTTCGCAATAACATATTAGGGATTTGTATACTAAATTTTGTGAGAGCTAAACCTCCATCTCTCCCCCTAGAATAAAATAACCCATCAATAGTACATAGAGGTAGGTGTAAAATATCTTTAACTATCTTCCTAACTAAAATGTCCAAATAGTCTAAAAGATTAAAAGGGGGTTCTATTAAAAGCAGATTATAAAATAGCCTTGGTAAAGTGAATGTTTGTAAAATCAATAGTTTCTGCGCTGGTTTCAAAGGGGCCTTAATCAAACTCTCGCTCCAATCTTTCAGTTTCTCCTTAAGTAATAGTCCTCCTACCCCTATCCAGGGATCTATTCTTGCACCTAAATATTTTTCAAAATCCCCTGGTTGGACATATTCAGTTTCTTCAGTCCCTATCTTCCAATTATCTTTAGGATTTACTACATAAGTT
This sequence comes from Mauremys mutica, assembly GCF_020497125.1. NCBI lineage: Eukaryota > Metazoa > Chordata > Testudines > Geoemydidae > Mauremys > Mauremys mutica. Next base: position 375,234 of record NW_025423293.1, read on the forward strand.
GTATACTTAGTTAAAATGTGAAAACCTTTTGTTTTCTTCACATTCGTATGAAGATTAGTAGTATTACAAAAACCCTCTAAAATACCCAGATTTTTTATCATCCCTTGATATGAGCTACTTAAAATTGCCACGTCATCAGCAAAAGCCAATGACGTGACACTATTACCCTGAACATAAAAACCACTCCCTTCTAGTTCTAATCTAGTTAAAAGGGGATCTATAGCGATATTAAATAAAATAGGAGACAAGGGGCCACCCTGTTTGACCCGACTCCTAATTAAAATAGACTCGGTATATTTGTCACCCACCCACACCTTCGTGGTACAATTGTCATATAAGTCCCTTATAATTCCAATAAAATGTTCATCTAGACCAAATCTTCTAAGGCCAGCTATTCTATGTCCATTCCCCACAGAGTCAAACGCTTTAGCCAAATCTACAAATACTATTGCTATTTCATCCCTGTAACGCGGCCCGGGCGCGGTTTGTCCCTCAGCGGGGCGGTGGGGTGTCCCATGGCCTCACTACTAATAGCCTGAAACTCGGTCCTCGGTCAGGGCGGGGCAACAGGCCCGGAATCGATATGCTCAGGCCCTCAGGCAGGGCTGAGCAGCAACAGTTTTAAGCCCAAGAAGCCCAGGCTCCTGGGCCTGAGTGTCGGGGCGAGGGGGAGACTGCAACCCGCGAGTGGGGTGGCAGGGGGGACGCAGGCCCACCCACTCCTCTGCTTCCCAGCCGGGGCCCTAACAGCAGCAGGCCGCCTGCTGCTGTGTCAGTGGGGATCTTGGCCGCAACACACTGACATTGGTTCTGGCAGTGCTGCACCCAGACTGGGGTCGGCTGCCCCCGGGCTACTTCCACTCTCCTCCTCACCGAGTACCTGAGTCGTCGTGGGGTCAGCGCAGGGGTCAACCACCATCGGCTCCTCGGGGTAAGTGTTCGAGGGTAGGTCCAGCGGGTCCTCGGAGTAGCTGGTGAGAGGCAGGCTCGGCTCCTCCGCGGGGCAGCCGGTATGGGGTGATCCCGGCCAGTCTTCCTTGGGGTAGCGAGCGCGGGGCAGGCTCGGCCGGTCGTCCTCCGGGTAGCGAGCGCGGGGCAGGCTCGGCCGGTCGTCCTCCGGGTAGCGAGCGCGGGGCAGGCTCGGCCGGTCGTCCTCCGGGTAGCGAGCGCGGGGCAGGCTCGGCCGGTCGTCCTCCGGGTAGCGAGCGCGGGGCAGGCTCGGCCGGTCGTCCTCCGGGTAGCGAGCGCGGGGCAGGCTCGGCCGGTCGTCCTCCGGGTAGCGAGCGCGGGGCAGGCTCGGCCGGTCGTCCTCCGGGTAGCGAGCGCGGGGCAGGCTCGGCCGGTCGTCCTCTGGGTAGCGAGCGCGGGGCAGGCTCAGCTGGGCAGGCGTTCGCCCCGGCAGGCCGCAGTTGCAGACGTCTGGTCCCTGCGGTGGCTGGGCCCCTACTGAGTTCTGGAGGCCAGCTTTTATACTTCTGGGTCTGCACTGTGACCTCTGAGGGGTGGGCACAGGACCCGGTGGCTCCGCCCATAGCAGGGTTGGGGAAGGTTTGTCCCTCAGCGGGGCGGTGGGGTGTCCCATGGCCACGCTACACCCCCCCGCCCCCCAAGACTGGCTCCCATCCGTCGGGGTCAGCCCCCTCCGCTTCCCCCAGGTGGGACAAGAAGTCCGCATTAACATGGTCCTTACCGGCCCTGTGGCGGACGGTAAAAGCATACGGTTGTAGCGTCAGGTACCAGCGCGTAAGCCGCATGTTGTTCTTCATTTGCGCCAGCCAGTGCTGCGCAGCGTGGCGTGGTCGGTGACAAGTAGGAAGGGGGCCCCCAGGAGGTAAT